>NC_056727.1:997076270-997198770 GCF_019279795.1 Protopterus annectens | reverse complement strand
CAAAAGCTTGCAGAGTCCTTCTCTAACATAACCTGGACACAAACTGTCATTCTCAGTCATTCTCACTGAAGCTCAAAATAGCACATTTTTTGAATCACTTCTCTTGTAAAACCTATCATAAGTTCAGCATGGTACTTTTTTTCCTGAGCACAACAAAAAAAAAAAAAACAGTCAAAACCAATCTAACTGACGTATACAAGAAACACAAGCTGGATGTAAAACCAAACAAAAAATGTATTACTTCACACAACACATTAAACAGTAAGTGTTTTCACCTCAAATGATAACACTTCTTCAGACCTTTTCGTTTGGTTTTGGACTTTGGTCCTCTAGTACCTATTTGATTAAATTTGCTGAAAATGGTACAATGTCCTCCTTCTTCCATTTTGTCACATAAATACACTATATCTTATGTCTCTGTAGCCACCATCTGAAAATGACATTTTTCTGAATTATAAGAATAAAAGTTGCTGAAAAATACAGACAAAAGGCTTTTATTTCCAAGAAAAACACCTGAGCACTTTTGTCTTAAAATAAAGACTTCTTCAGAGTGTCAGAAAACTACAACCACTACAATAGATACACACACCCAGAAGCAATATTCCAGGCAAAGGATACAATTAATTAACTACCATAGTAACACTAAAACACTAATCAAACTGAGCTTTAACACTAAACTAAGACATATAGTGCTGAACATAATAATGAGGCATAAATAAACAAGGATAGAATTAGCCAAAACATGAATAAAGACATAAACAAGTATAATAAAAACTGGGGACAGTTGCCTTATAATAAAATAAGACATAAATAATTAAACCTTAGCAGCTCTAATCTTTAATATACTAGAAATGGAAATAACTATCATTAATTCCAGGTAAAAGAGTAGCATTAAGCCTCAGTTGCCAGCATAATTCTTTGTAGTACAAGGTAACATCAAAATCTCCACTAAAAGGTGTCACAAAAACCCTATTGATGGCAAAAAAGGTGATTTTTTTAAAATTAGAACACACCTGGGAATGATGAAACAAGGCAATAGTCAGGGACACATTATCAGCATAAACAGCAGGCAGAAACAAATTAGTTTTTATTCTGCCTCTGTTGTTTGCTGGTCAGTACTGGCAAGTTTAATGTCTTAGAGCAATACTTAATCTTAAGAAGTGAAGCAGTGAGTGTTACATAGTTACTGACCAGATCCAAGAGACATTTGCAGAAGTGTCTGGTATTGGCAGTGAGTCTTGCAGTCCAGAAGCTTATATGGCAGTGGTCAAATTCTGATAAAAAAAAAAAACAGTGTACTGTCCACCAGATGAAGGGCCAATCAGCTTTACTGGTGTTCATAGGTACAGTAGAAGTAAACCTTAAAAAACTTTTATTGCCATTTCTGTTCCTTCCCAAATTAAAATAAATGATTTATCGTCTTACACGGAGATTAGTTTGCATGAGATAAATGAAGTCTACACAAAATTATGTTTTTCTAACAGAATTATTGTATGAAATTCTTATTTGTTCTGACCTCTTTTCTTTTATTAATCTTCCAAATCCTAAACTGGGTATTCTTTTTCAAATCTCTAAAATATACAGACAGTTCTAAAATCTATTTCTGCACAATCATCTGTATATTGTGGACAGCAAATAGAATCTTTTAATAACTGCCTCTATATCTTATATTAAAGCATGCTGGAACTTTTACAAATACTGGCTTAATTCTACAAAGCCATTTTTAGTGCAACTATGCTTCAGCTGTGTGGTTGGCTTTGTCTTTCTGTATACATGTACTCCTTAACTTGACGGTTTGAAAGACTTAGAGAGCAGCCAACTTAAAACAGCTTCTGCACTAACGTGATTATCAAATCAATTCCTGAACTATTGGAATGGATTCTTACAAACAACTTTTCTATGTTTCAAGGAACTTACTTCCAACAAATTTTGGGTGTGGCAATAGAAGCTCTTAGGGCTCCAGTTTTTGCTAACTTGGTATTAACTAATTGGGATATTTATTTTTACATATGTCGGATGCTTTTAAAAAATGCAAGGTTTTATGCTTGCTTTACTAATGATTTATGGTTTTATCAGAATGAACATGCAAATTTTTGTACATCTCCTAAGTAACATTAGTAATTTTTTTATTGTTTGCTTCTATGGTGACTATTAATTGCCTGTCTGTGACAGAGAAATATACCAATAAAATTGGATTTTCTTCAATCATTTTAGAAAATTCTCCCTTGTAAACAATTACTTACATTTTGATATTGAAAATTCCAAAGAAATGAAAAAGAATGGTGTAAGAAATAAAATAATTAGGCTATCTAGGATGATTACTTATAAGAGAGATTTCTACAAAGGAATACATTATTAAAGTCATATCTGTGGAATGAAGTTAGCAAAGTGAGTTTTTTAACAATAATACTAGAGGCAATACTGAATGTAGATAAACTAATTTGCCCCTATTTTGTCTAGTGGTAGTTCAGATATAGCAGGATCACAGACAACCTGCACAACGAAGCAGACAACAATGTACAGCTATGTGTTTAAAAGGCAGAATAAAGAACAATTGGAAAATTAGGATGGTAAATTATGAGTTGTATCAAGTAGCAGGTAAAACTCCTATGCCTGCAGATGACATAACATGAAATTTAAAGATTTTACTGGAGAAATGCAATAAGTAAGTAAGTAAGTAATAAGTAAGAAGAAGAAGGATAATATGACTGGGCAGCTGCAAACAACATGGTGATGTTAGCATGAATGACCCTTTTGGGATTACCTATACTTGTCTGCATAATTAATCTTTTCAACAGCAAAAATGTTATAAGTAAGCCCAAAGTACCATGAGTGATCATGTGATCTGTGGGCAGTGGCGTGCAGATAGCGTGCTCGATACTATGCATACTTACATGCACATTGAAGTGAGTTATAGCTTCTACATGAGCAGAGCTGAGATCACCTGTAAGGGCACCAGGGTAAGGTGCAGGTGATGTCATTATATAAATGGGAAGGAAATGGGGAAGGGCAAGTAAAGGAACATGCGGCTGGACAATGGGCAGGAGAGTGTGGTACGCGGCTGGAAGAACACTGCACCGTTTTGAGTCAGTAGTCCATTTTTTGAAGACGGTAGAGGGGAAGGGTAGTAGAGGAAGGTGTGCACAAGAAGGAGGGATTAGGAAAGAAAGCAGAGCTACACAAACAAACAGAAAATGTGGACAAAGACTGACAGAGGAGTTAGTGACACATTAAGGGGCAACAATGGAAAGAAGCAGATTGACAAAGTGGGAAGAACTGGTGCTGGGAGGAATGGACTACAAAATGGAGATGGAGATTGACATGAAAGGATGTGAAACACAATGGAGAAGATAGTGAGAGTAATAAGGAATCCCTCCCAAGTCAGTGCAGAGTGTAATCAACACAGAAGTCAGCCACTTACATGCTCACATCACATGTTGGCTCCACCTCCATGGCCAATAGTCAGGGTTGGTAGATTGCATTACAAGCCACATAAGGAGGAGCCACTTTGGGGTGCTATTATGGACATATAGGCACTGGTTCACTGCAATGTTCATCAGTTGTATCACCTTGCACTATGTGACCCAAGAGGGCAACTCTACACCACTTTCCGATGAGGAGCCTATTCCTCTACCAAAGAACCATCAATGGGGCCACCAGTGAGACCTCCAGGTCACCTTCCGCATAGTGACCTTCATCAACCTGCAAAAAGTAATGCCTGAGGACTGGTGGGGACCCAGCAGACAATGTGGTGGCTGGTGAACAGCACAGATTGCATGTTCTCACCTCTGTCTGTACCTCATCTGATCCTACAGAAAAAAAAGGAAATGGAAAAAGACAAAACAACAGGGCAATCTAATAAAAATCAATAATAAAAAATAGTGACACTAATACAACTGTTCAGTTAATTACAACATTACATTAAATGGAGAAAAACAAGACACAAAAAGATAATACAAAAACTTGATAAAAAAACACAAATGAGTAAAATATTACATAACTGCCAGAAATACACTACAGTGACATCACCACCTGGACAGCCTGCCTTTTCTGGTAGGTGATCCTATTGTCCTATTGTGCTAGAAAACATAAAACTAACAGTAATGAACACAGCTTATATGATTATATCCCTTACAGCTGAAGACGATTACAGCAATAGGTGCTAGGTGTAATATACTGTGGCAGTGTAAAAACAAAATGCTTACAGTAAATGTGTGGAAATGGTTATAGCCCTGCAGAGCAGGAGTGCTCTTCCTTGTTTTAAAAGATGTCTTAGTCACCAAACAGACATCTATATCCCCCAGGCTGAGAAGGGCTTGTAGGTTGTGGAATGTCTTGTTTTGGCTCCCATCGTTGATCAGTAACATCTTCATATTTTCCTTTGCTTGGTTCTTTATGTTGGTAGGTTTATCAGGCTGGCATTGCGTAAAAAGGTACTATGGGAGTGGACAATGTGTTTGCCAATAATAAAATCCCTAGAGGGGACAGATGTAGGGCATCCCGGCCAAAGCAGCGTAGTCTGCCAATCATATTCTCCTAGGCTGACGCATATTGGACCCCCTTCGAATGACACCAAAAACTAAGACAATTACTGAGGTCAAGAATTTTTTGCTCATATTATGGCATCATCCTTGCAGAAGATAAAATGCTGTTCAATGCTAGGCTCGTACCTGCCTGGAACTCAGACTGAGAGCTCTATCAGGTCTCTCTTCATAAAGGCCTAGGAGGTACACCTCAAGACATTGATACCCATATATACTATGACAGTCATACTGGTACTTTTTCAAATACTTGATTGCGTGTGTAATCTAATGGATCCTGGCATAAGACAAGCAACTAACTGTCACTCTTTCCTTGCTCAGCCCGGTAAGAGGTACAGCTGTATGTCTTTCAGTGGAGTCACCTATAACAAGAATGCTTGGTTGTGTAGATGCCTGCCTTATAGCCTTAACTCCATGATTGCAGGACTCCTTATGATATATGAAGAGCTAGGCTTAACCTGCTGAGTGTGCTTTGTGCTGGTGTTGAATTCCGAGATTAGTATGGAGGAAAAACTTCTTCTTCTTTCAGCTTTTTCCTGGTTAGGGGTTGCCACAGCTGATCACCTGTCCACTCATGATCAGCAGTGGAGTTTTTATGGCGCTGTATGAAAGAGAAACTGTAAGATGTTTTTAGTTGTGTTAGGATTTTGTTTGCTGGGTTTTCTATATGGCAATGAAACGACAGGTGTTCATCTAATAAGAGGCTATTTTATTGTAGTCTTGTGAGATTTCAAAAATCACTACAGTAGACATTTTTACATTAACTGTTAAATTGCTGTTTTCCAATTTGAAACAAATTGACATGAAATAATCTTGTAAAGTCGTCATTACACTGTGAGAGTTTTTTTCAGCCCTTGTTATACTGTGTTATCAAACTGTAGTATTGTTTACAAATAAAGAAAAAAAAGCAGAGGACCAAATACGGACCCCACAGGAACACTTTTTTTGTAATACTGACTGTGTCCTATTATTCTAAAGGTATCTTGAAGACTGTTACCTAAAGCTAACTTATCCACTATAGTTAAGATGCAGCCATGGAAAGGGCTGAGGAGCAAAACAATAAAATAAAATATAAAATAATAAATAAATACGTAAGTAACTAAGTAACTGAAATACAATGCACCTTAGCTGGAGCTTAGACAGAAACTTTTAATGAGATATAAATAATGTGGAACAAAAACAGGTTTGCTGACTTGTTTTGTTTCATATTGTTTACCTAATTAACATTTCTGGGATAAGCTCAAGCTAAGGTAGATTTCTTTTTCTTTTTTTATCTTGCTTTGCAATCCTAATCTAGATCTGGTACTGATTGTGTTGATTGTATACCTGTCAGTATTTGCCTTTATATGCTTTGTTACCCACATTTGTAATTTTTCTAAGCCGCGACACTATCTTTCCTAAATGCACAATTGCACTAAGACATTGTATTGTTCCTAGTCCTAATGGATATTTGGGGATATATGTAGTCAAGAAGGTGGTAAGAAGGATAGGGAGGAGTTTTCTGCACCATCATCATTTGTACTAGACTAGTATTCCCAAGTGGACAGATTCCTAATCACGCCTTCCATACTGTGAACTTAGCTTTGGATGGATGGTATCTCAGATACCAAGCTTTTAGAGCTATAATCAGGAAGAATCTCATGTCTCTTAGCTGGTTTATAGTACACACCACAACTGAGTACTTGGTGGGCAGTAGAGCAGCACTATTTAACATTATAATGCATGCTGAGAGCTGTACGTAAATAATAGTGCTCGGGGGGATGTTAGAAAATATATTAATAGGGCAAGCAACATGCAGTATTGTGTAAGCAGTGTAACATGTGGCTTATACATTGATAGTAAGAAGGAGGTGGCTTGTATGATAATAAGATGCACAGTATTGCACTATACTACTTACTATCACATGACGCTTGAGGAAGCTGAACTTTATATTTAGTGTGCACAGCGTTAGATCACTCTAGTCCTTAATTTTAACAGTGCACAAAGCACTCAGGGATGTATTAAATTATATATGGTATACAGTACAACATCACTGTACTCCCTATTTCATGGTACTGTACGATGGCATTGTACTCCCTACTTCATGATAATATATAATGCCATTGCATTCCTTACTTCATGATAGTGTACAATGCCATTGTAACTCTTACTTCATGATAGTGTACAATACCATTGTACTCCTACTTCATGATAGTGTACAACGCTATTGTACTCCCTACTTCATGATAGTGTACAACTCCATTGTACTCCCTACTTTATGATAGTGTGCAATACCATTGTACTCCTACTTCATGATAGTGTACAATGCCATTGTACTCTCTACTTCATGATAGTGTACAACACCATTGTATTCCCTACTTCATGATAGTGTACAATGCCATTGTGCTCCCTACTTCATCATAGTGTACAATGCCATTGTACTCCCTACTTCATGATAGTGTACAATGCCATTGTACTCCCTACTTCATGATAGTATACAATGCCATTGTATTCCCTACTTCATGATAGTGTACAATGCCATTGTACTCCTTACTTCATGATAGTGTACAATGCCATTGTACTCCCTACTTCATGATAGCGTACAATGCCATTGCACTCCCTACTTCATGATAGTGTACAATGCCATTGTACTCCCTACTTCATGATAGTGTATAATGCCATTATAATTCCTACTTCATGATAGTGTACAATGCCATTGTACTTCCTACTTCATGATAGTCTACAACACCATTGTATTCCTACTTCATGATAGTGTACAAGGCACTCAGGACAGTGTGATATTACATACAGTACACAAAACTGCACAAATGTGTTCTGTACTTTGTAATACTGCACAAGGTACTCTCAGGGTTGTGTGACATTAGATACACTAGACAATATAGTATCAATGTATTCCCTATTTCTTAATAGTGCACAAGGCACATGGGGATGCATGATACTGCATATGGTACACAGTGCAGCACCAATGCATTCTCTACTTTTAATAGTGCACAAAGCATTCAAAGCTCTATGATATTAATGTTTCTAAATACTAGAAATGGCATTTATGAATGTATGATATTACATAAGGTATGCAGAACAGCAGCACTATGTACCTAACATCACACAGCACAGAATGTGCTGATAGTGGGTTAATGATCCTTAATAGCAGGATACACCCCTGTGTGTGAGTACAACTCTAGGATGTACAAGATGTGAGTGGAGACCATTTAATCCAGGATTTCAGGGTACCAAGTTCAGAAGGACAGAGTCCCCATGTCCTGACAGTGTTACTTATGCCAACATAGAGTAATCTGTGGCTGTACAGCACGTGTCATACAGCATGCACGAGATGGCAGTACAGACCATTGAGGCTAAGGTAAAGCACCAGACTGCAACATAGCTCAGAAACATGGTTGTGCTCATTTAATCCTTCCTGCGTACCTCCTGTTCCTTCACATCTTGTTTAGGTTTCATATCTGATTAGCATCAGTCATTGTTGTACTGCTGATGTTAGTGCTGGTTGCACATGCATGACAGTTCAGGGTTACAACTTTAGTGGCAGAACTGTATGAGTGATTTCAACCCAATGTATTAGTCAATGTTGCATGTGTGTATGCACAGCCTTTTCTACCCATACAGATAATATATCATAACATCCCTGTATTCTTCCCTTATAAGACCCATTATTGAGTACAATGCCCCTTTCGGCATGTACATCACAAAGCACATGCTTCAGCCGGGCAGATCACAGAGGTCCCTCACCAGGAGAATCCAGGGCCTCAAACATCTACCCTACACAGATAGGCTAAAATCCCTGTGCCTCTACTCAGTCTCATACAGACTCCTCAGAATTGACATCTGTCTGGCATAGAAAGCAATCTCAGACCTCATCCTGATGGGACTGCTGCATATCTGCAAGTCAAGCTCCAGTAACCCGCATGTGCAACCTCAGCCTGGTCTGTGACATCAATAGGACTTGGTGGCAAGACAGAATTGTGTCCCAGAGACCCCCCCCCCTTCTGTGGGACAGACTCTCTCTCCACGTCAATCAGAGTACCTCATTAACCCTTTTTAAGTACTGGATAACTGGATGGGGAACAGAAAATACACCCCTGGGATTCCACCTGCTGGACAGGGGCACTGGGTGCTGACTTGTTAAATCATGGGCTAAATTCTTGGCTACGCTTGTAAGGGCCTCAGGGCCAATAGCCTAGTAACTTCCTATGATCCTATAATATTTATAGTCTAATCGGATGCTAAGATACCTGTATGAATCAAAGGGTCTATATTAGATAATCAAACTTTCAAAAGTTCGACTGTCATATGGTCGACACCATATGATCGAACTTTTAAAAGTTTGAACATCTAGTAAAAAAATAAACTGCACAGATAACCTGAATGTTTTAAGCAGGGGAACAAGCCCCTCTGCACCGCCCCCACACCCCCTGCTCTTTAAAGATACCAACTCCAAGATCGCACTACAGTGCAGAAAAGGAAAATCTTCACATTCCGTGCTGTATGTAGATCTCTGTTAAAACGTTAAAACTTTCAAAAATTCGATCATATGGTGTCGACCAAATGACACTTGAACTTTTGAAAGTTCGATTATCTAATATAAACGTGAATCTATACAAGGGTCTAGTAGAACCAGTTAAGAGTGAAAGGTGTAGAATTAGACAGTTTTCAGACCCTGCACTAATCACTGTTCTTGTACTATGTTACATTTCCACAGGCATGCTATGTTGGCTCCCCTCCTGTAGTGCCTTTCTAGCTATGATGTATTACAGTTTTGACTATCACCGTTGATTCACAGTATATCTGACTTTGAATCCAGTTAAAGCTTATATTTATGTTGTTGTATCTCATTCACTCAAGTACTTTATAGCAACACCTTCTTGACAGACAATAACGTTTTGCTGCTGTTATGCTGGTACATACTTCTCAGTTAATCCTGTCATGACCTTTTTTGTGCAGTGTGGACCATACCTTTTAAATCTTATTTATTAATTCAAGGATGTCACTGTAGAAGGAAGCCAAAGTCTGGCAAATCTGGCAAATCTACCTTCCAAGTATGAAATAAATATATATTGCTCACACTTCATTCATTTTACACCTTCCTACTGACTGAGGTAACTCTTAACAAAATCAACAAAACTGTGTAGAATACTGACATTACTATAACATAAACGGGATATTTATTCTTTTTCTTTTTCTACCTCTCGTTTGTGCTTTTTTATTTAGTTAAGAGTGGGTTCTCACATACTTACTGAAGTTTCCTACATTCATTTAATTTTTAACTTTTTTGATCTTGCCACTTTGAAATACCCTTTCTTGAAGTAAGATCACTCTGAGAAGATAAAGGGGGAAACTTAACCCTACCTTAAATTGTCATGATTCGGTAGTTGTCAGTGGGCTGTCACTGTAATGGGTGGAAGTACGCAGTAAGAGATCTATCAGGAGTACTGCCGCAAGTGGTGGGCATAGACAGAGCTCTTCAAACCCATGATTTCATGTTATATGAGGCAAGCAACCTGTTTATTTTTTCGCTTCAGTCTTGAAGACTCTTAACCTATAGGTATTTACGATCATATACCTTAAGATGCATTACTCTGACTTTAGTCAATATTAGTACCCACTTAAGCAGTGCATATATAACATCGTGCCAGTTCTGTTGTTTCCTGCTTCTGCTGTATATACTTGCCTTCTTTCTTCATCTCCAGTGTATCTTCTTTCCAACAGGAGGCTGAGCAGTACCATTTATGATGTGACTATCATTTACATAAGCACACCAGCACCCTTAGAAAAGCTATCTTTTTATCCCCCCTTTTACAACAGACCCTGCATGATAGTTCTTCTATCTGTATCCAGTCTGGCCATTCATTCCACAGGGGTAGGACCTACAACCACCAGCCTAGGAAGAACTCTGTGGTTGATTTGTTCTTACCCAGGAGGCACTATTGATACAAGAGCAGTTCAGCTGGTCAGTCCCTTAGAGAAGCCTCCCCCTACCCTGCTTGCATATTCACAATGATTATCCAGTTTGGGGAAGAGATGTGAATGCTCCTGTATATAGCTTCCATTCCTTGACTCAGCAGAATGTCCCTGCTCGATGCAGCCCAACCCAATATGGCCACTACAAGTGGGTGACACACAGCGACTACTAGGTATCACTAATGCGAGGATCCTAGCAACTTCCTTAACCCTAATGACAAGGAAACTGGCATTTGTTCCTCATGATCTCCTACCAAGACAATCAGATGACCGTGCACTAATCAAATATTGGTTGTCTGGACTTTAGTTAGAACTTCTTCCCTTTATGTCATTGGGCCAGGCAGAGAATCGCAATGTCTTGACCTATTGCTTTATCTGCATTATTATTTTAAGTTACTGAAATCTGATACAGTGTTAACACTGTTAATTAGCATTCTTTTTATTGCAAAATAGAGCAATTGATGACCTCTGCTTTAACAGCACTGAATAAAAATGTTTCATAAGGATGAGTCCTACTGGTTGTACTCATCAAAACTTTTAGTTTCTAGTTTGTTGTTTCACAATTCCCAATGAAAAAAATGAAAAGTAGCTTTGAAAGGCCACTAAAACTAATAAATTTGGGAATCTTTGATGATTAGCTGGTTAAAGGCATGAATACTATATGCTGAAGGCCTTGGGTTCAGGTTCCAGTCAATAATGAAATCCTCCTTTTACTTTCTCTCATGTATTTTCTTTGGTTTGCCCATTTTACTAACATTTCAGAATGTTTATGGTCCCCAGCTGTACTTTTCTCAGTGTATAGGTTTTCATACATATTAGTCCTACCCCTGCTTCTCTGTATGTCATTCTGATTCCGAAGTGAATACTTGCACCATTAGAAAGCTGATTTTTATTACTTACTCCTGTTCTCCCTTAATGACATAGCTCTGATCCTCTGCTGGGTTTTTAAGGATGTCAGATACAAACAAAATACTGGTCCAAATCCTGAGCTTTTTATATGAAAAATGTATGTAATGCTAAAAAAACTGGAGAATATGTGATATAATGACATCCTTGCAGAATAATATGATGCCTGTATATCTTAATCTGATTTGCTGTGAATGCATGTTCATCCTAAACTGATACTTTTGATTTCTACAAAGAGCACCTCAAAGATTAATATCTTGTCAGCAATCACTCATACCTCAAAGAGCAGTTTATGTGACATGGCTACCTTGTAATAAAATTCTGCTTGGGGAAAAAAACACTGAATCGGATGTACTTGCATGCTAAATTACAGAACTGTCTGTGATGTTCACATTATAAATACATTAGCATAAACAGTATTCTCAAAGAACTGTAAATAATGAAGCTTTTGTGCTTTGAAGTCTACAACATGGCCCTTTGAGCAAAGGGACACAACACAAAGGGTAATGTGATAAGCAATTTGTGACGTACACACTGGGTGTTATTTGCACAAATATCATCAGCTATACATATAGGGAAATGATCTGGTGCTCCAAGGGATTGCAGCACTTGTCCTAATATCAAGGAATGTGAAAGTCCTGAGATCTGCAGGAATAAAAACAAATGCATTCATAGCCAGGAGCTCCTGTGTGGCATTTTTTGTTCAAGAGCACAGACTTCTTTTCTGCTGCTTTCTCTCTCTCCCTCTCCTTTGAGGTTTAAAGGTTCTGAATTTCCCTTTAGCGACAAGACCTCTTTCTTCGGTCGAGCATTTCAGCTCAGCAAGCTGCATGAAGAGGCCCTGGGCATCTACTGAAGCAGACGTCAATCAGATGCTGTCCTCTGCATTAACTGACCTGTCAATCACCTGCCTTTTGACCACTGTGCCCCTCTGTGGCAAGGTAGCACCTTTTTCTGTTTTGACAAGGTAATTATATAGGATGTGCCTGCTGAAGTATTTTGGCCATTTTCTTGGGATAAATGGTTGGGATTATTGATTTTTTAGGGTAGGAAATTTGTCTTTGTCATTTTTCTGCTTGCAGCTTCAACATCAGAAAACAGTCTCACATCACTAAAATCTGCACCACAGCTTGTTATAAAGTACACTGATGTTCATGCCTTTCTTTCTTTCTTCCATGACTTATATACTGCTAGGGCATTAAAACTGTTTCCATCCAATATTACTACAATTATTTTAACTTGCTTGTACTTATCAGCTAGTTCCAGTCTTTTAATTTTAGACATTTGAGTTAAATGTTGTGCACATGCAGGGCAAAAACTGACGGGAACACAGGAACTGAAGCCTTGTTTGTATGCTGGTCTTGTGCAGTAGAAATGAAATGCACGGTTTTCCAGTTTCAGCATCATACATCTGTCCTTCCCCAAGGGAGCTTCCTCTGTAGGGGGAGAAGATAATTTGGTCTCAAACTCTGTACCTGCAGGTCTCTTATTAAATTAAAATCACAGACTGCTCCTCATTTTACTGTGTACATGCTGTTGAGTCTGAAGCACTGCCCAGACTATTGTCTGTTACAAGTGAGGCCACCAAACCTGTGACACAAGTCAAGATTTACACATCCTGTGGCAATGCTTTTGATGTCTTGCTGTATTTTGTCATTTATAATGCAATGCTGCAAGCTACAATGCAGATATCTAATATTATTTAAAGGCAGGCTTATTAACTTAACTTAATTCTGAACTCCTTGTTCAAAAATCCACAATGAAAGAGAATTATTTGAATAACCTGCTAAAATGGTTTGGAATTCTGGGCCAGTCTAGCAGGTAAGTGGAACAAATCCACCAGCAAGCGTGTGTTTGCTAATTAAAGACACAACTTTAGGGAAAACATGCAGATCACATTTACTCAAGGTTAATTTGATTGGGTTGAACAGCAGAATACCAACGTCATACAAAATCTGAATAAAGATATAGCAGCTAAATCAATTTCAGTTGCATCAGGCTTAATGTGATGCTACAGGTGATAAAGTGATTAAAGACTGCCTCACCACGTATATCTTTATAATAGCTTTTAATATTAGGTAATAATTATATTATCGTTTAAGGGCTAGTCAGTGGTGTTACTACAAATAGTGTTATTGCAGAACAAGTGAGAAGGCTGCACATCCCAGTGCATGTAAGTCTTCAGGAAAAAATGGAAAACTCTATGCTTCTTTGCCATGTGCGCCACCTGCAGGGATCATATAGAACAACAACGCAGGACAGGAGTACTGCAGTGGGAGGGGAGATGAACATAAGAAAACAGGAAAGAGAAATAGACAAGTGCTGCAGTTCATACTGTTTGTATTTTTACTAAATGAATCATTATAGCAATCTGCAACAATTTCTTGATCCTGTGCAAATCAAAACACTTTTTAGTGATAGCTTTAGTCTGTGCCCCATTTCCTTATAGATTACCTCATTAGTGATGTCTAGCCACCAAGTTAAAGGACTGTCAAGTGACATCTCAGCCTTCATTAACTTCATTTTTTTCTTCCATTTCCACCTGTAATAAATAGATATGGCCCACTCACAAAGCATGCTAGCAAGTGTCCTTTCTCCAACTGGATCATATAATGCCTATTTTTTTTTTTTTTTTTTTTTTTGCTTGTGGAGCTTTCCCTGACACAATTCTGGCAAGATTACAAAATTTCAGACACATTGTGCCATGTATAATAAATATAAACTTTATAAAGGCAAACAGAACACCTTGGGCTGAAGCTCACCTGTTTTTGCAGGTAGGAGAGGAAGTGTTTGAAAAAAGGTTTACCGTTACTCTTTGCTGTATTATTTTTGACTGGAAGCCCTGTGTTTGTCTCCACATTCCATGCCACATCCTCAGCACTTGTATCATAGAATTAAACAGTGGGTTTCCTCCTACAAGAAGCACCATATCCTTTCTATCCCATCCTTCCATATGCTGTAAAATGATCATCCCATGTAAGTCTAAACCACGTCTTCAAGGGATTTGGACACGTTTATCATAAACAATGGTACTCAAGAATTAGCCTCCTTTGTTTTAAGTTAGATGTGCTCTCCACCCAACTACTGCCAATCCAGCACTGTTGCGTTCTTGGCCTCAGAAACTTTACCTTTAAATTATAATTTGCTGTCAACATCCCCACCTGCAAAGGAGCTGTGGATATCTTCCATAGTAACTCACAGCTGTTAACATTCTTTCTCTGCTGTATAGGCCCTCAGAGGGCTCTTCCTATGCAGCGCAGTGATTGATTTACTAAATATAGTCTGTTGTGCAATAAGCAACACAGTTTCATTCAAGGCTATAGCAACTTCACTGACACCCTCCAATTAGCTCCCTCACATTACACTGCACACAATAAAATACTGCCATATTGTAGTCATAGTTAACCAAATAAAAACGTTTGTTATGGTCAGAAACTTCATCTTCAATGAAAATCACCAAAAGGGGCCTCTCTTTAGTTCTCTGAAAATATTTGGTGATTATTTATTTGGCAGAATGCAGACAGAAAAAATGATAGCATTGTTTGTGTGTTCTTCTTTGGCTTATTTAGAAACTAAAGGATTCCATTTTTGGGTCTTTTTATCAGCATATTTCATGTATTCTTTCTCATCTCATGAGAACTGCAGGTGCTACTTTGCACATAAAATGAGTTATGCTATCTCCCTGCTCCATTCCTAATGGAAATTGATTCTATTTACAATGATTTTTGTGAGATGCCAAAACCTAAATTGTACAGCACTGACTAGCCATTAACTATAAAATATTATGCCACATATTATCTCAGTACAGGCATAAAAATTATCTGCACAGAATCTTTACTATAATATTAAACATATAACCAAGTTATTACCAGCAACACAAATGCTTACCTTCCTCATACATATGTGTCACTTGATTCAGTACAGCTTTTCATAAGTCAATTCATCAGAATAGGAATCAGTAAGATATAAATAGTAAAAACATTAGTTTTAGTAAGCCTATGTTCAGTAAACTTCTAAATATGAGTTCACTCTTGATTTACTTTTGAAAGTGCAGCACAGTGGAATTAAACTGCTGAACTTCAATGAGATGTGTTTCAATGAGTTCAGTTTACAATAAATTAAATGCCCCCCTCCTACTTTTCTAATAATGTCAACTGATGCCTAGGCTGCCAATATTATGTCAAACATTGCTTCATTCCTGAGTGGTATGACTGGATGAATCCATCTTAGTCCTTCCCTTTGTTGAATATAATATCCTACCCATTTCTGTTTCAATTTTTCCTGGGAAAATAACATAAAATGATCTGTAGAAACACCACATTTCTTAGAATTTGGCATTTTAGGCCAGAACACTGCTTTACCGTAACTTCTATTTCTTTTTATTTTACTACCTGCAGAACTGTCAGTTTCCTTTAATCACTGTTTTGTGATTAGAATCAATTTTTATTTTGCTTATATATATATATATATATATATATATATATATATATATATATATATAAATGCAATAAAGTTATAAAATAATTATAACAGAATTATGATAATAACATGAACTTACTTTTAACAATTAGGGGTATAATTGGAATTTCTGTTCATGAAAATGGAATTTATTTTTTATTTGTTTTTTGCCTTTATTCCTGCCACTTGCCAAGCCTTACTCTAAAGGAACACAACCAAATTGGACATGCTGGATAAGGGTGACAGCTAGCTGAAGGGACTGTCATTTATGCAGTTATGAGGGTACATTATACCCTGACTGCCTTTCTGGGAATATGGGCATTTCTAATAATATAACCTTGCCCATAGGCAGGAGACATGTAATTTACATCACTGCAGGGGCACATGGTAATTTCCCCAGGTAAGTGCATACTTTTGCACATCTATATTTAGAGTTACTCCTGGTTTGATGAGCCTAACATCTACTCCAGGCCACACATTTGCATTACCTCCCCTCCCCTCCTCCAAGGTGCTGCCCTTCTGGTGCATTCATCAGAATCTTTCTACAAACTCTTAGATGATTCTCAACAAGGCCTTCTCTTGTCTCCTTGGGTGTGAATGAAGTTAGCATGCATGCATGCACATTTTTCTGGAACTCCAAATATCTCATTCATTGCAAAACAGCTATTAAAAAAAAAAACAAACAAAAAAAAAACTATTGTTAGGAGGAAGAATTTTTCTAACCAGTCCTACTCTAGATGTTAAGCTTCTCACTTCTGTCCCTTGTCATGATATACAGCTATAACACCGATTCCACCATCTTAATTCCTAATCTACAGACACCTGTTCAGTGGAAAATCTAATCCTATATAGCCTTTTACTAAAAGTTGCATATTGTTTGGCTTGTGCAAAGTCAGTTACATTCATTTGCTACTATTTTGTGCAATAATTTCTCTTGAGTCTTTACTTCCTGGATAACTCATCTAGGATCTTTAAACTATATATAACTGCCCTCCAGTCCAGATTCTAACAACCATAGGGTCATAGTGTCTCAGGGCAACTGCTGGTCTTTGTAGTCTGCCAGTTATGGTTCTTATGACTGAAACAATGGTCATCTGGATGAACTATGCATCCTTCACTGTGCTTCAGATGTTTGACTACTTCTAGCCCCTCCCCTTTGCACCTAATTGTTCTTTTGCTGCATGTGTGTATGCTGATGCAGCAGGGATATTCCCTAATCAAGTTCCAAGCTGCTGTGCACTTAGCCCATCTGTCAACTTAGTGTGTATGTTCATAATGATTCATATATTGGGATACACTATGTACACTGGTACCTATGTTTTTCTATATGTTCTTGTATGTGGAACCTTTAGGAATGAGATTCCAACTCAAAGATTTGCATTTTGAAATGTTCACATTAAGTATGAACTGTCTTTTGGGGGAGTAGAAAGTGGGTAATTAAAATCCTGATTGCCTGATGCTTTCAGGTTTCAGGCCCCTCCCTTTCCTCTTACTGGTTCTCCTTTGCTGTTCTCTATAGAGTGTCTTTCTCCACGACTATAGGCATACCATATTATAGATTATCTCCATTAGGGTGACTACTGTAAATCATGGTGTGTATGTTATACATTTAAGCCACTGTAATTCATGGGCACGTGCATATATGACTTCTCTAACGTTCGTCCCATAGCTCTACTATCCCGTCTTGCAAAAATTATGGAAAAGTGCATCCATAAGCAACTACTTAACCACCTTCTCCATAACAACCTACTTGCCAACTGTCAACATGGATTCAAACCTTTCCACAGTACCACCACTGCCCTGCTATCCTTCACAAACTGTATCAACAAAAACCGCAATAAAAATATTCTTTCCTCTGCAGTCTTCATTGACTTATCTAAAGCTTTTGACATGGTTAATCACAAACTCCTTCTACACATACTGAAATCTCTTTCACTCGATCCTCTATCTATGAATTGGTTCACATCTTACCAAGAAAACCAACAGCAGGCTGTACTCTGGCAAAATAAACTATCTAATCACCTTCCTATCTCCCTCGGGGTCCCACAGGGCTCCATATTAGGCCCACTCCTATTTTCTATTTATATTAATGACCTGCAATCAGCTATTCTACACACCACCTGTATTCAGTATGCATATGACTCTACTATAATCTGTTCAGCCACTTCTCAAACTGAACTTCAGTCTCTTATCCAAAAAGCTTTCAATACTGTAGACCAATGGTTCTCACACCACTGCCTCCTCCTAAACCCCCCAAAAACTAAACTGTTACTCTTCACACCAACCCGAAAGTCCACCCCTTTACATTTCACTCTCACATCCAACAACGGTACTCTTATTTCTCCTGACCCAACCACTAAACTCTTAGGAATAACAGTTGACAACAACCTTAACTTTGATACTCACATAAACACCACAATAAAAATAGTCAAAAAACTAGGATCCCTTTACAGAATCAAACCCTTTCTTACACCAGTAGCTAGGACCACTATAGCCAGAACTCACTTAATCTCCACTCTACTCTATGCATCTCCTATATACACCAATCTCTCTAAAAACAACCTCAACAAACTAGCAACATCCTATAACAATATTGCTAGATTTGCTGCAGGCTCTTCTTTCAGAACCCATCACTGTTTGAATCTAAAACAACTAGACTGGCTAGAATTTCTTAACCAGCTTCAGTTTCACCAGCTTACAATAGCCCACAAGACCCTTTATCAACCCAGCAACACTCCAATACTCTCTAGCCTCATTACACCTTATAATAACCTCAAGAATCTAGGCTCCTCAAACAAACTTCTGATCAATACTACCAAATCCAACAACTTAGCAGGTGACTCCTTGTTCTCTAACTCTGTTGGGAAATTGTGGAATAAACTACCCTCTGAAATCACATCTCAGACTTCTCTCTCATTTTTTAAAACAAATCTAAAACTATTTCTCAATAAACACTGGCTATGTTCCTGTACTAACCCTGACTAATGTTTTTCCTTTACACTAATTAACTGTAACTATTGCTGTTTTTATAATATCTGTCATAACTTCTATATTAATTTTGCATGTTTTTCTTGGAGCTTTCTCCCCGGGCCTCTACTGAAAATGGACATGTATCCAGTTAGACTAGCCCGGTCAACAAATGTAAAATAAAATAAATAAAAATATAAGTACTGAGCACGTGCAAGCAGAGTGCCATTTTGTGTAAGAAGCTGGAGTGAAAGGATGTGTGTGTAGCAGTCAGTCAGTTAGTTAGCTCATTTAAATTTAATGTTCCAGTCATCCATCCTGATGTGTTTGTGTGTAATAAACATCCTAAATGAACACCCAAGCCTCATCATCTTATTTGAATACACAAGATGAGCGACATGGTGTCAGAATGGAATCCAAAGTCAAAACCATGAGGCGCACAGTCAATAATGGAGGAATATACAGGAGTGGCTCAAACAACTCACAAATGACTTGCAAAAACAAGTCAGAAATAATTTACAGGTACTTAAACTCACTGATTATTTACTCAATGAATAGGAAATGAAACATTCAAAATGCTCAAAGTGAATTATTGAATAAATGAAATATTAAAAACTGTGATATATTGATAAAAGTGCTCAAAATAATTACAAAAACATTTGAAATAGTATCCAAATCATATCAAATGTTTAAAAAAAGGAAAATGACTTTATTTTTTGCAATGTACTACTTTTTCACATTACCTAAAGCTATTCAAACTATCGGAAGTGTGCAAAGTGTTGGCAGGTGTGTGCAGTATTACAGCACAGTCTTTTCAAAGAGTACAGTTATTTCAAAGAGTCTGTTGTGCAGTTGAATATTATTACAAGTATCTGGTGTGTGTTTGAAACTTATTTGTCTCGGTAGAGGAATTTTGCAGACCTGGTCATCTTGTGTTTGATAATAATATTGCAGAAAATTGTAGAGTGTTTTAGCAAGAATATGATATTTTCACACCGACTGCTTTTTCTGACAATGACACATGTACAAAAGCATTTATTCTGCTTAATTTAGCGGGTTCAGAAGCCATTGAGAGAGAATGTTCATTTGTGTATGCACCTGCTGTGTTTGCAGGGGAGGGGGAAAGACTGCCATATTGTGGTACAGGCAGAAATGTGGGAAGACCCTGAGTGCTTAAAATGTAAATTTAGAGAAATGTATAACCCTCAAATGAATATTACAATGGAAAGGCACATATTTTACACAAGAGATCAAAAGCCTGGTGAAACTTTTGCAGCATATATAACTGACTTGAGGAATAAGGCAAAAATGTGCAGATTTGGTGATTTAAGAAATGAGTTGATAAAAGACAGGCTTGTATGTGGTGTTAATGATGCAGTTATTTTGCTTTGCGACAGTGATTTAACTTAAAGCAAAGCTATAGAGATTTCTTAGATATATGAGCTACAGAAAAGCACACAAACATGCTTACGAATGAGAAGAGCATGCTGGCAGCTTCTTTCAATATGAATGTTGATAGTATGCAAAACAAGGTTAAGAGATATAAGCCAAAGGATGTGGTTCCTACAATGAGACCCAGGGCAGCTTTAGTAAAACCCAAGGCACACTCAGTAAAACCAAGGGGTGATTTTGCAAAACCCATGGTAAACTTCATAGTCAGCTGTTGTAATTGTGGTGGAGCCCAAATGAGAGAAGTGCCTAGCTTTTGGTCAGCAATGCCACAGATATAAAAAGTGGAATCATTTCAAGAAGCTTTGTAAATCTAAACAGGCACATTCTTTTATTAAGAGAGACCATTCAAAGAAGCACGTTGCTCAAATAGAAAGTTGCGACCCTACTTTTTACGTTGATGGTGCGTCTGTGCTTGAGGAAAAGGTTAATGCAGTAGATTTGTTGGCAAAGGGCAAAGTATTTTGTACTGTTTGGATTAATGGGAGACATATAGAGCTCAAAGTTGATACTGGTTTAAAGTGCAATGTTATATCAGCAGAAATGTTTTCTAAAGTAAAAGCTGGTGAAAAACTTGATTTGGCAAACTATGCGAGGCGTGTTGCTTGTTGTGGTAAAGAGATTCAAACCAAAGGTTCAGTAGTGGTTTCATGCTATTCTACTTGGAACACCCATGACATAGTTTTAAGTAGTCAAAAGACACATGCAGCCATTTTTAGGCTTCAAACTTGGTTTGAAAATGGGACTGGTTTCATTTAATAAAGAAGTCCACCATGTAAACACGAGTGACAATGCAGGTTTCACACAGACTATTTTTTCTGAATATGCTGATGTTTTCAAAGACAAAGTAGGCAAGCTCCCAGTTGTATACTCCATGAAGTTAGACCACGAGGCAAACCCAGTAATCAGACCAGCACAGAAAGTTCCAGCAGCAATGCAGGACAGCGTAAAAACATAATTAGAGAGAATGATGAATTTTTGTCCAGTAGAAGAGACAACTGAATGGGTATCTTCCATGGTAGTAGCTCATAAGAAAAGCTCAGATGACATTTGAATATGTATTGATCCAAGAGATTTGAACAAAGTATGTAAATAACCTCATCATCCAATGCAAACATTTGAAGAAGTCACTGGTTTCATGCCAAATGCCACTGTTTTTTTCTGTCTTAGATGCAAAAAGTTAATTTTGGCAAATTTTGCTTTATCAAAGGTCTTCCTTGCTAACCACTTTCAGTACAGATGTTTTTGGAAGATACAGATTTTTGAGAATGCCATTTGGGATAAATTCTGCTAGTGAAGTCTTCCAATGTGCGATGGAGCAATTTTTTTCTGGCTATCTCTGTGCTATTAGAGATATTTTAGTATGAGGTAATGGTGAATTCGAATGTAACAGAAACCTTAAGAAAGTTCTAGAATGTGCTTGTGAGGTGAATCTTAAACTGAATCCTCAGAAATGTAAATTCAGGCTAAAAGAAGTTACTTATGTGAGTCATTTGCTTACCAGTTCAGGCTTATGACCAGATCCGTCCAAGCAAGAGATAATTCTTGAGATGCCATCTCCAGACAATGCCACCTCCTTACAACATTTTCTTGGCATGGTCAACTATTTAGGCAAGTTCATTCCAGATTTAAGCAAGCTTTCAGCATCGCTATGAGAGCTGACATGCAAAAATGTAACTTGGTCATGGTTGGAACAACACCAAAGGGCATTTGATCTCCTGAAACAGGAAATTGCCATTCCACCCACTTTGAGATATTATGATGTTCAAAAACATGTAACTTTTTCCTGTGATGCTTCAAAAATTTGGTCTTGGTGCAGTCATTCTTTAAGAGGGCAGACCAGTAGCCTATGCATCTAGAACTCTAACTCAAACTGAGATGCAGTACGCACAGATTAAGTGCTTTTGGCAATAGTGTTTGCTTGTTTGAAGTTCCATGATTATATTTATGGTATACCTATCCAGATTGAGGCTGACCACCAACCTCTAGTTACTATTTTGAAAAAAACAATGTACACAGCTCCTGCCAGATTGCAACACATGATGCTAAAATTGCAAAAGTACTATTTCAATATGGTTTACACAAAAGGCAAACTTCTTTATCTTGCTGATACTTTATCAGATGAACCACTAAACAGCATGACAATAAGAAAGCTGATTTCAAAGTCATGGAAGTCAGAAATATTTCTTCCACACATCTTGGTGATCTCAGAACTCACACAGCTTCAGATCCAGTTCTCCAGAAGCTCAACTACTTTATCAGTCAAGGATGGCCTCCAAAACAATCTTGTTTACCACTGGAAGTGTAGCAGTATTTTCCTTATAGAGATGAGATTTTGATGGAAGATAGTATCATCATAAAAGGTCCAAAAGTGGTAATTCCAAAATCCTTGCAACAGGAGTATATTAAAATCTTGCATTGAGGTCACACAGGAACTGATGCTATCAAAAGAAGGGTGAGAGGACTAGTATTTTGGCCTTCTATGTCAAAAGATATTGGGAAGGAAATCTCAGCTTGTTCTATGAGTAATAGTACTAAACTGCACCAACAAAGAGAACCACTTCAGCTAAACCAGATTCCTGAACTACTTTGGTCAACACTAGCTACTGTTATTTTTGAATGGAATGGTCAACATTATTTTGTATCAGTAGACTCCTATTCAAATTGGTTCGAGATTGACCTACTTCCTAACTTAACTTCCAATACTGTCACTACGAAATTGAAGAGACATTGTTATGTCCATGGTAGTTCACACAAAGTTGTTTCTGACAATGGTACACAATTTACAAGTCAGCTGTTCAAGAGATTTGCTGAGAAATGGGACATTATTCATGTTACTTGTAGTACTGAGTATCCACAATCTAATGGCTTGGCTGAACGTGCAGTTCAAAGTGCAAAACAGTTGTTGGAGAAATCCAAACGAGACAAAACCGATATTTTTCTCAATTTGCTTAATCTCAGAAACATTCCTCATGATAATCTTCTTGGCTTACCTGCTCAAAGGCTTATGTCGAGACAAAGCAGTACCACACTACCAACCAGTAAGAATTTGTTGATTCCAAATGCTAAGAATAACAAAACAGTAAAAGCCCAACTCATGAAAAAGCTTTTGCCACAGAAATTTCATTATGACAAAACCAGCAAACCTCTCAAACAATTAAAAGAAGGAGATATAGTGAGGATGCAGAGAGCAAAAAGTTTTGATTGAGTAGGACTTGTGAAACATCTATATGGGGAGCTGAGACCGTAAATTGTTGAATCACAAGGAGTGGAATTTAGGCAGAATTGGAAACATTTATTGCCAGTGTCCGAGCCAGTGTTATAGCATTTTGTCTGTAATCGAGACTAATTCTTAGAGCATGTTATCAAATGTTCCTGTTCCAGAGAACAGTTTATCTTCTGTTCCCATTCCTGAAAATATCCCTGACGTTCCTCATGAAATGATTCCCCAGTGACTGTCTCTGTTGCTAAACCCAGTACTGATTATTATATTATGAGGTCAGGTCAGATCTCAAACCCTAATCCAATATACATGGCAACCTGGACATTATTGTTATTGCCTATGTGTTTACATAATTTGCATGCCTATCTGATTTTCATTTTACATGTGCATGATAAAATTATCAAAGGAGGAGGATGTAGATTATAGTGTGTGTGTTGTATCTTTAAAGCCACTGTAGTTCATGGGCACGTTCATATAAGTACTGAGCACGTGCAAGCAGAGTGCTTTTTTGTGTAAGAAGTTGGAGTGAAAGCATGTATGTGTGTAGCAATCAGTTAATTAGTTCATTTGTTTTAAGTTTAATGTTCCAGTCATCCATGTTGATGTGTTTGTGGGTATAATAAACATCTTAAATGAACACCCAAGCCTCATTGTCTTATTTGAATACATAAGATCAGCGACAACTACCTCTAGTGACTTGGCTACCCTGGTAGCTCCCTCTCTCAAATAAAATAATTTTTGATCGTGTGCGCTTTCATTTAGCATACTGTACAGAGAGTGCTGTACTCCAATCAAAAATGAGGACAGCAAGATATCATCAGTTTAAACTGATCATGCCCAGTACTCTCTGATGCCATGTAGGTAGTGCTTTGTGCTATGAAGGTCTTCATGTATGGAACCTATTATCTGGGAAGGTTACAGGTTGCTTCTGCTACTCAGTTTTGCAAGTAAGTTCTACTCCTTCTTGACACAAACTCAAATGTGGCACTCTTGCTTATTCACTCTCTTAGCAAGCAAATCTGTTTTAGTTCTCTAAAATGTAGACTTCAATATTCATCTAAAGGTATATGCCTTAATGCAATTTATATGCACCCTATGAATGTTTAGAGCAGTCTGTCTTAAAGTACCCTGTAAAGCAACAGTACTGGTGGGATATCACATGATTCTGACTTGCTTAGGCAGTTGCTGCCCATTCATTAAAATGGATGGTTGCTTTCTTACCAGCCCCATAATGCCTATATTTTTCTATCAAGCTGAGAAACTGATTTCCATGTCTAAATATATAGTACACCCTTATCATCAGTCTATGTGCATGCACTTTTCCAGCTGGTCATATGCCCACTTCCTGATACTTTTAGGCATTTTCAGCTATCTTGATCAGAAACTAGAATTTATGTCAGTGAATCCAAAATCCTCTTATATTATTAGCTCTACAATACTAACATGTAACCTAATTACCCTCAGACATGCTTCCTGATGCAAACTTTTCAAGCATGCATACTCTGCACATTCAGAGAAAAATCACTAAAACATTTGTTATTTGTTTTGCAGGCAAAGAAATTGTTATACTCACAGTAAACACATATTATTTAAAGCATATTTCTGCAGCCATGTCTCATAGCTTGCTGCTCCAACATTCTGTCAGTTCCCTTTGGCTTTGTCTTCATTTAAAGGTACACTTTTGTATCAATGTTTTAAAGTTTTATACTGTCTGTAGTTGCAGAATAACCCTTTGCTGGCTCTGACTTATATCCACAAGCCATTACGAAGATTTTTTTATTTTTATTTTTTTCTGCTGTGAGGCTAGGACACCATTTCTTAGGTACGTAGCTGGCTCCTGCCTGTCTCAGCACAGTTATCAGCTTTTTTGATAGAACTCTTTCAGGTCAGAGGAAAATGAAAGTTTACTCCACAGTGCAATACACAGCATACTACAGACATATGTTATCTAACCTAAGAGTTAATAGAGCAGTGAGAACCTACAGTCTTGGAACCCAGAGAATCTACTTATGTTAAAGGTAATGCTGCTTGCGCCAGTAATTTTAGCAGGATTATTAATCAGATAGATCAAATGCAGTCAGCATAGTACCACCTTGTCCTTTATGCACTGTCAGTTGTCACATCTTTATTTAGGTATAAAGAATATACAGTGTCAAGATAGTCAAATAAAAGAGTTGCACACTTTGAGCGGCTTGCAGTTCAAGACTTTATTGAAGTCTGATATCATTGTAAGTGACATGACTCACTGCCCTTATGGTTCTCAACCAATCAGGAACAAATTTCAGCAGAATCAGGGACAATCCAGAAATAATCAGGGAGACTTTTAAAATATCAGCACTATTAACTTAAGACATTGACAGAATAAAATAATGTGATTTAATATACATTTTCTGAACTAAAAGAAGATTATTACTCTAATTACTATATTAAGTGAAATTCACCACCTTTCTCTAGCAGTCACCAAATTTTAAGAGGGATTAAGAGGTACAGACTTAACATTTGAGTCAAAAATCATAGACAGTTGAGTGGTATTAATGTAAGGTTCTTATAGGCACGAGGCACCCACACTAATCACATGCTTCCTGCATGGGATGTTCCACATTTACTGAAGATACTTTACATACTCCTCATGCAGTATATTCTGTAGAGTTAATTACATGCCATGATACTCTATACTATTGTACAACTAGCTATGTGAGTCTTGTAAAAGTACATTCAGTAGCAAACCATGCATTTTTAATATTTAACAATGTACAGTGTTGCTGCCTGAAAGGTTTCTTGATTAAGCTGACATACATTGGTTTATCACTGTCATTATGTTGGTTACTTCCACTTAGATCAGTAGTGTTAGTAAAGAGGTCCAAGGTAGCTAATACTGAGAACTCACAGACAGACACAAGACTGGACATTTGCACTTAATGGTCTACTGAAGACATCATATCCTTTTCAATGCCTTGACCTACTAATACTGTGTTTGGATGCAATTGTACATTTATTTGATGTGTGCCATTCCTATAAAATGGGCTCCATATCAGTAGCTTGATATATATATATATATATATATATATATATATATATATATATATATATATATATATATATTTTAGATAGAACAATTCTCTATTGCTTTGTTGCCTAAAAGAAATCTGCTTTTTGTGTCTTATTTGTAGATGCTCTGATGCTAATCACTTTCTGTCAGACCTCAAGATTATAAGTGCTGTCAGTTTTAATTTGTCTTCCTCCATGACATAGTTGCTATGGTGATACTTCAGTGGACTGTAATGCAGTATTTTGATACTCTGTTCCATTTTCACAGAGTATTTGTTACAGAATATTTTTAACCAATTTGTACCATTATCTCAACCTGTCCATTTCATTCTGAACATGTTTAATTTGATGTTACAAGTGAACTTCTATGTTGTAAAAATTGTGAAATTTTTGACTAATAAACTGAAGACCATTGCCAGTCACAAGTTGTTCCAGAATGCCATGCCTTGGGAATGCAGACCTTAGGACAGTAATCACTGATTGACTGGCTAGCGATACAGTCCAGATCTACTACTTTAGTGCATTTTGAATAACAGTCTGCAACAACAGAAAGTGTTAATTTTTGTATTGAAATAAGTTTCCTCCCAGTTTTGGTAATGGCAATGAAGGAATATTGATGCAGTTATTAAGCACACCACAAATCTCAGTTTTGAATTAATAACTCTATATGCAAAATCATTTTTGGTCAGTACATGATATCACATGTTCTTTCTTTGTATTTTGTTATGGCAATGTGTGATTTGTGTATTTTTCTTAACATATTGTCATGAAATTAAGTAGGAATGATCACTGGTCATTTTTAAATGTCAGTCCTTGAACTTTATTTTTTTTCAAAAAAGATTTTTATTAAAATTTGAATAAAGAAATAAATTACATAGAGTGTTCCATTTTTTTAACAATATTCCAAAAAGAAAAAAAAAACACAATCATTCTATATCTAACAAACAACATAACTATTTACAAATGATGTTCACATAAATATCAAACTAAATTATTGATTAGTTCATATACAATCAATAATATTCTAGCAAGTCTAATACATTTTCCACATATTAATTCTAGATATGTTTCTATTAGTTCTTGACTTAATGGCCAAATGTTCCAGACTGCAAACTTCAGTAAGAAGGTTTTTGAATTCTTGAAACGTAGGGGAAGTTTCTGACTTCCAGTTAATTGTTATTATTTTTCTTGCTACTGCTAAAATAGTCCATATTAATGTATATTTAGGTCTTTTAACACTTTGATGTATTGGAGTGTTAGATATAATTAAAGATTTAGAAATCAAGAAATTATCTGTAAATAAACCTTGAAGAAAACTATTTATATCTTCCCAGTATTTTTTTAGAAGTATGCAGTCATAGAACATATGAGACCAGTCAGCTTTTAACACTTCTTTGCATCTCCAACAATCATTGGTGTTCTTATTGAATTTATTTAGAATGTGTGGTGTTATAAAGGATCTATGCACATATTTCCAGGTGTATAACTTCCACTTTAGGGAGGATGTAGTGTAGTAGGCTGATTCTAATATATTTTGTTTCTCTTGATCTTTAGGAGCATAGTTATTAATTATATTGAAATATTCCCAATATTTATCAGTGTGAAAATTTGTATCATTTCTAAGTATTTTGTTTATGTGTGCTAATTTGTTTTTGTCAGTGTTTATATTTTGAATAAGTGTAGTCAAAAATAAAATTATTTTAGGTAATGGATATGCTAAATGTAAGGGAACTGATTCCAAATTATTTATAATATATTGTCTACATTCCTGTATGCATAGCCATGAGTTAGAGTCTATGTCATATTCAAATTTTAGTTCCTCAAGAGACTTTATCCTATCTTTGTCTATTAATTGAGACCAATAAATAAGATGTTTCTCTTTGAATAATAGCATTTTTTGTATTATTTATCGTGGTTAATATACCTTGAGTAAAAGCAATTGGGAAAAGAAGGAAAATCCATGTTTTATAATTAGTGAATTTGAAAATAAAGTTCCTAAATGTTTTTAGGATGAGTAGCAAATAATTTGATTTATTTAACTTATATGATTGTACTGTAAAGATATATTTTAATATCCACAAAATAGGATTATTTAACATTAGTGTTTTTTGAATGTTTAGTTTATTAGAAGAGTCCCATGTTAACGAGATTAAATATTGTTTCCATTTAGAAGAATATGTATTATTGATTAGAAAGGAGACTATGTTAATAATCGAGGATAATGTATATAATTCCAAGTTAGGAAATCTTATACCACCATTTGTCCAGTCATTTATATGATGTTGCAAAGCTATTCTGGATTTATTAGGATACCATAGAAATTTCAGTAACAAAGAATTACTTTTTTAATTATCGTTTTAGGGGGAATTAATGAAAGTGATTGAATAATATAAATAATTTTAGGAAGAATAGTCATTTTTATAATAGAAAGCCTTTCTTCCATGGAAAAGAGTAAATTATTCCATTTTTTTATAGAATCTTCAATTTCGCTTAAGCAATTATTAAAGTTTAATTGAATGATATATTTTATGTTATTGGTAATCACTATTCCTAAATATATTATCTGATTATTTTGAGGTATAAGTTTTTTATACTTTTGTTGAATTGTGTTTTGTTTTAGATTAATTGGGATGATCTGAGTTTTATTGTTATTAAAACTTAAACCTGATATTTTTTGAAATTTATTAATATTTTTAAATATGGCAGGAATAGATCTGTAGTTTACTCCTACTGTTACCAGAATATAATCAGCAAATAATTGAATTTTAGATGAAGTATCTGAATTTAACTTATAACCTTCAATGTTTTCATCATCTCTTACTAAATTAGCCCATGGTTCCATAATCAATGTAAATAAAAGGGGGGATAAAGGACATCCCTGTTTAGTCCCTCTTGTAATAGGAATGTTTTCTGATATGACAGTGCCAATTTTGATATATGCCTGACTCCCTTTATATAAGTTTGTTATAAGATTTATAAACTTATCCAAGAAATTCAATTCATATAGCAAAATAAATAAATAGTCCCAATTAACTGAATCAAAGGCACAATTTATATCTAAACCTATTAAAGTTAAAGCTTTAGTAGAGGTTTTTGCTGAATCTATCAAAGTAATTGTTCTTCTTATATTGTCATAAGTAGTTCTATTTACAATAAAACCTGTTTGATCATCATTTACTAATGATGGCAAAAAAATTTAATCTCTCAGCATATATGGACATAAACATTTTGTAATCTGTATTTAATAAAGAGATTGGTCTGTATGAAGAACATTTAGTAGGATCTCTGTTTGATTTGATTATTGGTGAGATAAAGGTATATTTCCAAGAAGGGGGTGTGAAGGTGTTGCTTTGGAAAATATTAAATACTTTATGCAGAATATTTAAAGCAGATTTAGGTAATAATTTATATATTTCTGGGATAATGCCATCATTCCCAGGGGCTTTGTGTAATTTAAGTTTTGTTATCTGGTTTTGTATATCTTGTAAAGAAATAGGTTTATCTATATTATTAGTTTGATCTCTTGATAATCTATATTAAGTATACTTTGTTATAAATGTCTTTATCAAATCTTTTGAATCTGTTATCTGGGAATTCTGATTTATCATATGAACGAATTCTTTGAATTCCAGTAAAATATTGTGTATATTAGATACAAGTTTTTTCTTTTTTTGGGGAATAGATCTCCTTAATATGGTTGAGTTTTTTAAGTCTTTTTGTTTTATTTGCTAAGATATTTAAAGATCTAGGGTTCATTGAGAAGGTTATAAATTTAAATTTCTCTGTTCTGATTTTTGTTTTATGGTTTAAGATCTCAAGGTATTTTGTATTTAGTTTACTTATTTCTTTCTCTTTGTTTTTTTCTATCAGTATTACTATCTAAGTTAAGTTTTAGCTTATCTAATTTACATTGTAGATCTAATAATTTTTTGTCCCAGGATTTTCTTTTATTATTATACCACGAGAGAATTCTCCCATATAGGAAGGCTTTTAAGGCATCTCGAATATAAACTTCTGATATATTATTAGTATTATTTAATGTGATAAAGTCTTGTATCTCTAAAAGTAAAAATTCTTTAAATTCTTTCAAATTAGTTATGTATGCTGGTATTCTTTTAATTATAACTGTGTGATTTGTTTTGATTAGTAATTCAAAAGTTATTGAGTTGTGATCGGATAACAGACATGAAATAACCTTTACTTTAATTAAATCATCTGTTAATTCTTTTGATATTAGAATTCTGTCTATTCTGGAGTTTGTTTTATGTCTGTGGGAGTAATGAGTGTATGGAAGTGAGTCTAAATCTGCAAAGCTATTTATATATTTTAATATAAATGATTGCATAAAGTTCAATAGTAATTTAGCTGAAGTTGAAATTTTTCTTTTTACTGAGGAGTTAGTATCTTCATCATTTAATATACAATTAAAATCACCTGCTATTATTAAATTACCTTTAGCGAGGCTATTTTATTTAAATGCATTTTAACAGTGTTTGAACCAATACCTGGAATCCAATATATATTTATTAAAGTATATATTTTTTTGTTTAGTTCTATTGTGACTGAACAAAACATACCTTTGTTATCTTTGTATACTTCTAGTATTTTAGGCACGGGAAGTGTTTTATTCCATAAAATAGCCACTCCTCTTTTCTTTACAGTATGTTCTGAGCTTGTTAAAATTGAATAATATCTGGTATTTAACTTATCAGTATCTGTGGATATTAAATGTGTTTCTTGTAAAAAAACAAGATGCGATTTATGAATTTTAAGATATTTGAGCAAGCGTCCTCTCTTGCAAAGATTATTTAGACCATTAATATTTATTGAAAGACCCTTTAAAAGAAACATTTATATTATGTGCTATAAGTTATATACAAGGTAAAATATTTGTAATCCATTCTGGTAAGACTAATGCTAGAAAACATACTTATCAAATCCTAGACAAATTGAAGAGTCTTAAAATATGTTGCTATTGTGAACATCATAAAAAAAAAGTAACATATCATTGTAACAGAACATCAGTATAACAAATCTACCAGTACCCTTCCTGGAGTTGTAGACTCCTAATTTGAGTAGCATATACCACTCAAATTATCCTCCTAACAAATAGCGACAATATCTCAGCTACTGTCAAATAGTGTTATTGTCTGTAAAAAAGAGAAAGAAAAATATATATATATATATTCTTCACTGTTTTCTTCCCCCTATCCCCCTCTCCCCTTTAAACTATTCATTAAATTACTATTACATTTAAAATAATATATCCAATTACTATATCTGTGCTTGGAGTTTAATTATTGTGAAGCAATTACATCAGACAGGAAACATAATTAAAACAATGCATAAACTGTTTAACAATCATAGTATTTCAGATAGGGTTGTCATATGTATATGCTGGCATTTCTTTTCTTATATAACATTTAGTAATTTTGTATAAGTGAAGTTTATATGAAGTACATTTACAATCAATTAATGTTTCATAGTATGTATTTATGTTATTTAATATGCTTTAGTACTGCATATAAAATTATCTGATGTAATGTAATTTTTATATTAACTATAGGTACAAATGCAGGTAGGGGATTACAAAGTGGAGATTATTGTGTATTTATATGTTTTATGTATGTGTTTATATGTATGGGAGTGTTTAAACTGTTTATTTGTGTTTATATACCTATTTGCGGTGAAAACCGCGGTTCAACATTCTAAAAAGTCAGTGCGACTTTCCCATAAGGTTAAAGTTCACAAAAATTGTGTCGCACAGTCAAGAATGATGTCATCAGGGTGTCTCTTCTTTCTATAATGAATGGAGCCTCTCGAGCTGGATTTCAAAGCTGTCCTGAGTAAAAGCGGGAACAGTAATGCTTGAATTCTTCTTTTTTTAGTCTCTTGGGTCCGCGTGGAACAAATGACGAAACTGGTATGTGAAAAAAAGCTGAAAAGTGCACGAGACTCTCAGGGGCTAACAATAATATGTTAGAATGTAGATGCATCATTCTAATGACTTTTGTGTTTGTATGTGCAATCGCTAAAGTAATAATTATTAAACAGAACTGTCCCATTAATCTTGCATAGATATTAGTAATGCATTAGATTCTGTTTACTTTTTACATACATCCTAGCCCTGAGAGCTTAATACTGTTCGTATTACACTAACGTCCACAATCAGATAACTCTATTTCTCACAAGATCATATGAACAGCTTTTCATTTCCCCTCGTCTTTCATTTAAACCAGAAGAACATTTTAAATTGTATTCTTATTCAAATTTTTTAAACACATTCAAAATACATAACCAAACTTGCCATATTTATGTTATCAAGATGTACCACAGGAACACGCATACATATTGAATATTAAAAAAAAAAAAGGGGGAAGAGAATGTTACACTTACATGTAGTTGCAACCGTGAATTTACTTTAAAGTCTTTATGTTTAGATTTAAAGTCTCATATTAATGGTGCATTTCTTTATTTCTTTAGCTTCTTTTTTTTTTCGACTGACTTCCAGTTGTCATTTTCAGCTAACCTTTTAAGACTTGCACTTGCCCATTCCATATCTTCTAGCTTTTCAATTATTTTGTTGGAGTTAACAAAATTAAGGGCTGTGCCTAAATCATCAAAAGTTTTGATACCATCCTGTAGAAAATTTTTTAATCTGGCTGGGAATAATAGATGAGTTTTTATTTGTGCCTTTTTGAGTTCTTTGATTAAGGGTAGGAAAAGTTTTCTTTTTGCTATTACTGTTGAAGAATAATCATTATCAAAACGAATGGTATTGTCATTTAATTTAATGGGAGCTATTGCCCAGGCTGTTTTTAGCAGGGGTGTAGCCAGGATTTTCAGATTTGTACTCACAGCTCCCAGACTGCTACCCTCCCCACAAGCCACACTCACAGCAGCAGATTGCTGTCTGCCCACTCCCTTAAACTGCTGACCACACCACACCATTTCCTCAATGTTGCTGTCTGAATAGATCACTGCCAAGCATACCTCTCAATTGTCCAGATTTTTGCCTCATATTTTTCATCTGTTTTTGATAAAATTTGTGGTTTTCTAGCAAATCACAGAGTATTGAAGTCACGGACTATTAAAACCAAGACAGATGAAAAAGGAACAAGCAGTCCAATACCAGCAAACCAAGTCAAATGTAATTCACATTAGTGCTTTTGTTGAGATAAAATCACATGAACCTCTTCGGACAAATTATTTAAATAACCATAATGCATTATATACTAACCCACAGGTTAAAATTAGTTAATTAATGACATCAATACCCTATGTTTACTTTATTATAATTTAAAGGTATCACAGTCATAGGCTTTAAAACAACCTAATATGACAATAAAAAATCATCTATCTAAAGCTTTTAATTTAAGAAGGCAATCTAAAGAACAATGCATTTAATTTTAGTTGCCAAAAAAGTTCTCTTAATTCTAAGTCTAATGGCCATGGTCCTCCCCTAATATTTTTCTTAACTTGCTCCACTATCAAGTACTCAAAATGGTGGTCTGGAAAATCAACAATATGTTTAGCTAAGGCGTTATTAATGTTTTGTTTCTCTATGTTATATTTGTGATCATAAACATGTTGTTTGAATTCCTTTCAATCTTCCCAATATAAAATGATGTACACCGTTGGCACTGGGATAAATATACAACCCCTGGTATACAACAATTAAAGTTAGTTTATATGAGATGCCATGTATCTTAAACATCTCTCCTACTGCGACAAATTTACAGTGGGTGCAAGCCCCACATTTTCTCATTCCCGCCATATAAACAATGGGGGAAGGGACCGCTCCAATAAGTTCTTTATAGTTTGTCCCCTCCTAAACACCAATTTAGGTGCATTTACAATTTTTGATCTAATAGCAGAATCTTCTGTTACTACAGCCCAATTCTTAAACAAAATTTCCTTATTTGTGTAGTAAGTGAGGAAAAAATAGTGATAATACTTATCTAACTAGTTTGAGAATCAGCTAAAGTCTCAGATAAAGGACTCAGAGCATTATTATCCATTTTCCCCACAATATTCTTTTTACTTGTACTTGAGTGACAAGCTGATCTAGAAGTTCAAGTGGATATGCTCATTTTAGCAACATGTCCTTCAGTTTATTACATTCTTCCCTAAAATCCACTTCCAATAATGTCATGTGGGCTGCTCTTACCTAATTGTCCCTTAATCACGGCCCTCTTGTGATGAAGAGGGTGGGTACTTTCAAAATGTCCAAATAGTCCCAAGTGCCTGTAAGTACCACAGAGCTCCACAAGGCAACGTAAACACTAAACATCCTCAAGCACACACAATGTCCACCTACTATTCTAAATATTCATCTATTAGGGCAATTCAACATTGCTGCATACTACTTACTGAATTTGTCCTATAAACCTTGTTAGACATAATTACCAATGACAGAAAAACTGTACCCAGTTCTCAGTGTTGTATGACATTTAGTACAGGATAAGTAGCTGAGCAAAACTAGAACTGCTAGGTAAATTGAATTATCAACTGCTGCAAACAAAATGATAATTGCTGGACAAACTGGATTTTTAAGAGACAGTATATGAATCACAGCAGAAAAGTAGTTTACTATAGTCAGTATAGAATTACTGAAATAAGCAGCTACTTTCCAGTTAAAAAAATAGTTTACTCTGTTAAAGGTGTGTGTCAGTGCAACGCAGCATCAGCAGCATGAGTTTTCTAAATTAAGGACTGCTCTACTGCTTTTAAGTTGTTTTGAGCTCTGCTTTACTGTTCTAACATAGTTATTTAAAACATTTGCAATAAAACAGCTGTTTACCTAGTAAGGAGAAAATAGTGGAAATAAGATCCAGTTCATCAATCTCAGAAAAACAAAAGATGTGTATCCATGGGAGCCAAAGATAAAAACTGTTGACAGTTACACCCTTAGCACCCTACATACATGAATTGAATCTCAAGCATTTGCTTAAGGGAAGCATACTAAACCAAAGCAACTGCAATAGGCCAAAGAAAGAATCTCAGTCTTATACTTTTTCTTTCAAGGAAGACATAAATTGTTCCCAAGGCTCAACGTTCAGAGCTGACAAGATAGATACTACATCCCAATATACTGACAAGATAGTTGCTTGTGAAGACAAAAAACATAAATGCAAATACAACCTGCTTCTTTACCTCCCACCACAAAAATGAAAACAGTCACCTTTTTTGTGCACCTATGGTGTTACACGCTGAAAGAACAAATGAACATTCTCATAGGTCTGATTGTAAGGAACGTTAAACAAATAATTACCACACTCTTCTTAGTCCTGATATAAGCTAGTGTAAGGGATCTTGTGTGCACACATCTTGAGTAGAGTTGGTTTCTTACTGCTCGAGGCACAGGGCAAAAGTTGAGGATGGGCTCTGTTAACTAATCCTATATCAAACTTCCACACTACAGAATGTTTTACAACCAAAGTCTATACATAGTTGTATAAACAAATCTGGTTTCCCTCAGAAATAAATACACCAAATTCAAAATTATACAATTCCTCCTCTAAAACGTGCACGCTGATTGGCCAGCCCAACCAGCGTCCCCGTTGTAAATCCCTCAATATACTAACGGAAAAAGGTCTGGTCGCCCGGACTTTTTCCGTTAGTATAAAACACTGTCTCGCTATGTTAAAAGAGTTTAACATAGCGATACAGGTTTAAAAAAAGCAACGCAGATCTCCGTTGCTTTTTTTAAAGCTGTCTCGCTATGTTAAACTTCTTTAACATAGCGACACAGTGTGTAAAAAGCAACGGAGATCTTGCGATCTCCGTTGCTTTTTTTTTTAAACCTGTCTCGCTATATTAAATGGGTTTAACATAGCGAGACAGCTTTAAAATAAGTAACGGAGATCTCCGTTGCTTATTTTAAAGCTGTCTCGCTATGTTAAACCCATTTAACATAGCGAAACAGTAAAAAGCAACGGAGATCTTGCATTCTCCTTGCTTTTGCCCACAGCTCTGATGTACTGCGTAGGCATGCGCAGTACATCAGAACTGCCGTGGAATACTAGACAGCTGTGGAAGGGCAGCAAAGAGGCATTATACAATGCCATTATTTAAGAAAAGTAATTATTTCTTTTCTTAAATAATGTCATTGTATAATAGCAATAACCCACTTCTGGGTGTGGGTAATGCGGGATTTAACCATGGTTGTCTTTGTTTGGTTCCCCCCGTGGTTAAATCCCACATTACCCACACCCAGGCGTGGGTTATTGCTATAATAAACCCCTTTTGGTGGAGCCCTAATATAAAGAGGGTGCATAGTAATAAAAAAGTATTGCATGCAAAAATAAATCTAACTTTCAAGAAGCCCAAAAAAACTCTTGCTGAACTAAACATTAATCTAAACAAGGAACTCAGGCTCCTAATGAAATCAACCAAAACCAGATATGAGGCAAAATTTGCCACCCAGGCAAAAAGACAACCATAAAACTTATTTATCTATGTTAGAAATCTCAGAAACAATGCCCAGCACTGTGTAGAATTAATAATAACTGATAACACATACTTAGATCCAGCAGACAGAGCCAATCAACTGGACAACAAATTCAGCTCAAACACCCTGACCATTCAGTATTCTCAGATCAAATACCTGCATCTGTAATACTTTATTTGTTTATTTATTTATTTATTTATTTATTTATTTATTTATTTATGTTATTTAACATTTGTTAACCAGGAAAGTTAACCTTAAAATCTCCAAACAATAAATTATAAAGTCACTAAGGCAAAGAACGCTACATCGATATGGCCATATAACATAGCAAGCTGCCTACTAGTTAGTCTGAAACATGATTTGCTAGAACCCCTACAGAGGCTAATCAATATCAGTCTCAAAGCAGGTTTTATGCCAGATGAATGAAGGACAGCAACAGTCCTTCCCTTACCCTTCAACAAAGGTGAGGATTCAGTAGACTCAGGCAATTATATGCCTGTAACCCTGACCACTCTCATCTGTGAACTTATGCCAACAATATGATGTCCTTCAATGACCGCATACCCACTGTTGTAAGGAAGCTCTTTTTCTTTGCACAACTTGTATCTAAACGCATGGTGTCCAGATCCAGAGACATAATTATTCCAGTGTAATAGGCACTCATTAGGCCAATCATTAAGTATAATGTCCCTTTGAGTATGTTCCTGTTGAAACACTTGTCACAACTGGAATGACCACAATGCTTTCTCACTAAAAAAAAAAAAAAAATCATAGCTTAAATCATAAAAACTATGCAGGCTGCCTCAAAGCCTGGACTCTCTTCTCAGAATCACACAAACTATTCAGAGGTGACCTCTGCCCTCACATATCAAGTGTCTGACCAGACCCTGTTCTGTTAAATCCATTACACATTAACAAGTTCAGTGGTGTCATAAACACCCACTCAATAGAACATGTTGGTGGGACAGGCATTTATCACACAGAATATCACTTCTATTAAACCATGTTTTATTCCATATAAAGCAGAGTATTTTCCTCCTGTATTCAAATATACTTTGGACTAATGGATGGGTAACTGCAAATTCATCCCCAACTTAGTACCATTGGCCCTCAAGAATAGGGAAAATGTGTAACTATCCCATCATAAACTTGTTTGGGCCATCTTTGGGTAATCGTGTTACAAAATATAAGGGATACTAATTACCATACAAATGCAAGGCCAGACTTCTTAGGTACTCACAGGTCAGCAGCCTAACTGGTAGTTAGGATTCATTAATCATCATGATGCTACAATGGTCATGAAATCATTCTGTCTGGCATAACTGACTGTAAAAATTATTTCCTTTGATCCAAGGAAGTCTTTGCCTCTCTATATTCTGCACTGATCAGGCACCAAAGACTTGTGATAAAAAAAAGATCACTGACCTAAAGGACATGAGTTATCAAGAGAGGCTGAAGGTTTTGCCCCCTCTATTCAGTGTCCTGTAGACTTCCTAGAGGAGATCTGTGTCTTGCCTTCCAGGCCATTAGGGATCCAGCAGGGCAAGGCCTCTTCTTTATCAGTAAATCAAACAGACTGATGAACACTAGAACCAGAAATCTGAACCTGCTTCAGCAAATAAACAAATCACAACAAACAGCTTTAGCATGCAATGCCTACTCTTCTGTGGAACAAATTTCCTCTACATATCAAGCACTGTGATACTATCTTCCTTTAAGAAGGACTTAGACAACTAGATGGGTGTTTATAAATTCAACCCTGACATTATTCACCTATAACTCCTTGAAAAAGGTAAGTTCTAAGGGTGGGTACTGGCAACTTGTGAATGGGCACACAGCCCATTTACCTTGTACACTGTAGGGTTGTAAACTACATGCTTCAAAACTTCCAGCAAACTTCTGTAATACTTAACTACTAGAAAAATAATATATGCAAAAAATAAAAGATGAGTAATCCATTTCTCCCCATACCCACTTCCTTTAAATACAGTTTTCCTTTTTACTCCCCATTTAGTTATTCATAATTCAAGTAAAACTTAATATAACACTGTTTTATACATTTAGTATAAACTACCTATGAATGCTCTCAGCAGTGGCAACAAATGTGGAATATGTGTGCAAACATTGTTTTCATATATATGTACACACACACACACACACACACACACACACACACACACACACACACACACACACACACACACACACACACACACACCTCCTGCATTACTCCTACCTTGACTGGTAGACAAATTGCTGTACAAATTGCACAAAGTACTAAAAACCAAACCTCTCTATCCCTAGGATGAGAATGAGACCAAACAAAACCAAAAACTTAGGGGAGACTCAGGCCTTACTATTGTTGTTATGTACTAACAGAGCTGTCCTGGTAAAATAATAGGTTTTTAATTAGCATAGTTTTTCTCTAAAGTATGAAGTGTGATGTGCAGATGCATACCTCTCAAGTGTACCTTATTATGAGGAACATTTCTCATTTGTGGTCTTAAAAAGTTTATGTTCCTCAAAGTTCCACATTGAAAGAGTCTGCCACACATCAGTGTTAGGCATTTTTGTAACTAATAAACAGGAAAAATAGAATGAAATCATGTTAAGTCATTAAAAAAGTTTCTCCAACTAAAAATAAATTTTAAATATCCTATGAGCTCCCTAGTTGAAGTTGTTAGTAACCTGTTAGCAAGTGTTCCATACTGTGCCGATTTGCTCCAGATTATAAGAGGTAGTGTTTCTCATTTTGGAGAAGGAAGGTTGAGAGTTATGTGCAGATGTCTCACTGTTTACTAACTACTACAGTGCTGAACAATCTACCAGAAAAGTGTGCATTTAATGAGGAGCAGACAAGAAATATGTGTCAAAATCCGTAATGTTCAATAGGGAGAAAATAGTACTGCAACAGTAAAAAAAAGTTAGAAGTATGAGCCACCTTGTTATCTTGAAGTCTGGCTTAAGATGGAAAGATGCAATAAAAATATTGCATAATAACTACAGGAATCAATCAGATACGGTTAGAAAAGACCAGGAAGTGAGACTGGATAGGCAAATCACAAAGAAACAATGGGACGATATATGTGACTCCCAAATATGCTACAAAGTCTAGAATATTTAGGATCTTTGCTTGGAAGTGTTTGTATAGGTATTTTTATACCCCAAGCAGACTCCAAAGAATTTATCTTCAGGTAGACTGCAAATGTTGGAGGTGTGATTGGGAAGAAAGACATCATTAGGAATATATTTTATCAAGGGCAGATTTTATATACTTAGAACATTACTGTAATTGCAGGTTTTGTAATAGAATGCTTTTTCTGAAGCATATGACATCTCAAACTCAAATGTACCTTATTTAGTGACTGCAACTCACAACACATTTGCCAGAAAACTACAGACTTTAAGAACAACATATCAGAAATGCGAAGCACAATCAATGACACATCCCTGTGTTTTATTTAAATATTAAAAATGCACCACACCGATTTATTTGCATCATTGCCAACTTATGAAAAAAATAAGAGCTAACATATATGTTAATGACTTGACAGAAAGCTACATGTTTTACAAGGACTAGACCAAAACATGACACCAAATGAAGCATATTTACATAATTTTTGGTTGCTTTGCCAACTTTTAAAAATGACTGTATACAGCTACATCACTTAATGTGTCCTAACCCCTAATCTGAAACAAAAAAGTCTTTTTCCTAGCTGATTTGGCAAAACATATCCCTGTTTTTTTTTTTTTTACTTTACTTGTCATTTCCAATTTTCATATTCTAGCAACTCATAAAAATATAAAACTTTTACAGTTATACATCACTTACCTTTGGTGTATCTCCCCTGACTCACTAAGGAATTAACCAAAGGAATCCTGAGCAATACAGTGAAACTTGTAGTTCCCTCTTATGACATGGACTGAAAAAACTGACTGAATGCATTCCTTTCAAAAAGGAAAAAAAGTTTTAGTAAAAAAAAAAAAAAAAAAAAAAATATATATATATATATATATATATATATATATATATAAACAGGTCACAATACAAGTAGAAGGCCTGCAGCAGAAAACAGAACAGACAACAGAAATTATTGAAAGAGGAGACTCCAGAAAAAAATGATCCAAAGTAATAAATAAATAAAACAAAAGCTGTCACATAAGGAATGCAGCACTACCATCCAGTAAAAACTGTATGGAATTTTACAAAACACTGCTGGTGCTAAGGTATATTTAAAGTTTTGTTAGAAAAGAATGCCTTTAAAACTTCCTCGCCTGCACAACTGCAGTTGCTGATGTCACTGACGCACCCCCTTCACTCTCAAGCACAATACCGGCTTAGTGATGAAAGACAAGCTGTATCCAAGAACCACGAAGTCGGTTCATTTTCACACCTCTTTCCCTTGCCTTTTGAACTGCCATAATTGGGTAATTATCACCCGTTTAGTAAAAAAATGACTATGCAAATACCAGATGAGCTGCAAATTACTATGCTGTCTCAATCAAGGCATTTCCATGTGCTAAGTTGTTATTTTATTTTATTTACCTGAATTTTAGATTTCACCCCTGGGTCCTAGTGCCCTCCAAGTTCTACCCCATTCAGAAAAAAACTGTACTGAAACGCGTACAGTGAGTATGCCTCCCGACATCCCTGGTTTTTAGCACTAGTTCTTTGTCATATGAAGATAAGAATTTTACAATTACAGATTTAGAAGAGTTATTCTTACTTGTTTTAGATGAAGCAAAAGATCTGTGCACCCTTTCGATACCATATGACAAGGCTTCTGGTAAGTCTAGTACATCTTGGATCCAGGTTGTCAGGAATTTGTTTCCTTCTATGTTTTCTGGTAAGCCAAATATTCTAATGTTATTCCTTCGACACCGGTTTTCTAAATCATCCACTTTGGATTGTAAGTATGTATTTTGCTTTATTAGAAAGTCTATATTATTCTCATCTTTATGTACTCTACTGTCAATGTCATTTAGTGCTAATTCAATACCTGAAATTTGAGATTTTTGAAACTGCAGATCTTCGTGTATCTTTTCCATTTGTTTAGTGCAGTCTTTTTTAAAGATGTCAATCTTTAACTCCATTTTATCTAGTTTGGCAGATAGTTCTTGTACAGTAGTGAGTAAAGAATGTAGGTCCTTTTTTAGAGAAGATTCTTGATGAAGTGCTTTTGATGTAGCCATTCTGTTGTCAGTGAAGATAGATAAAGTATCCAAGGTATTATTGACAGGAAAAAATCAAAATTTCTTCAGAATTTTTATATGTAGTTATAAAACTAGATGAGAGGAATTTATTACTGAAGACTGTAAGTTCCTCCGATAAGATTTACTGAAAAAATCCTGTCATACAAAATCTAAACTGACAGAGCTGAAGAGAATTGCTGCTATTCTGAGCCCATCTTGGCCACGCCTTCAGTCCTTGAACTTTTGACAGTTCATCATTAAATGAGAAATATGGTCTGATGAGAGGACATAGCAGTTACATACTATAAGACCAACCTGCTTTAATAGCGTCTCTGACCAACAGTATCCATAAATCATCTCTAGTATAAACTTTCTATGTTTGTAGTTTCTCATATGTCTTAGGTAATTGTGACATAGTCCTCAGCAATTCCATATGTTTCTCTAGTAGATAATCTTTGGGACAATATTTTGCAATACCTACCCCTGTGACTGTTTTGAGGACCCTGGTTTGAGTAGATGAAACCCACCATGCTACTGTTAATGTAGGCATTATGGTTTCATGCTGTCTGTAGTAATATGCATGCTTGTCCACTTGAAAACTTGAAACTATTTTATGTAGCCCTTATTGTTTACTCTGTTAATAAAGGGTGCCCCACTGACCCCCTCTTTTGCCTAATTTTGAATGGGTGGCAAAGGAATTAATATCAACAGAAGACATACTATGCAGAAACATGAGAATGTTTCCCAGTTGACTGGTAGACCATCCGAATGCAGTTTGTTTCATGACTGGTGAAAACTGGTGTGCTGAAGCTATGTGGTACATAACAGATTTCTTGCTGTACTTTCAAAACAAATTAAGGGAATAATAGTATTAAAATATTGCAGGAGATACCATTGTATGGTTTCTAGCTCTAGGTTCTATAGGTCAGTTCCTCTAGCTTTTCTCTTATATTTTATAGGTTAGTCTGTGCTCTAGCAGCAGTGTGCAATACTTCCACCCTAACCTTTTTTCCATAGGAAGAGAGTAAAGTGTGTGGATAAGATATCATAGGTGATGTCTTCCAGCAATCTTCTTAAGTTATGCTATAGAGAGTCAGAAAGTAGGTAGAGTAAAAGACAGCCCTCTTTGCATTCATTAAAATATACCTTCTCTTAGTATCCAAGATATGCATACATTTTCCTGGTTTACACTACGTTTGTAGTTCATACTTCTCCAAAAGATATAAGTATCCTTTTGAAGATGTAGATGTAATTGAGATCTATGCAAGGACTTTTAGAAAATGCATCAGAGTGGTTTATGTTCAGATTCTACAGTAATGCTCTTGCCAGAAGTCTAATCATGGAATTTCTATCAGCCAAAGACTATAACAGCCATTTCTCTCTCTATTTGTGGATAACCAGTCTGAGTATTTATTAGCACCCTGAATGCATAAGGGATACTCCTGCTCTAGCATCACTATGACAGTTTGTTGCACAGTTTCTCAGTGTTTGACAACTTTAAAGTCATTTCTTAGTCAGGTAACCCACACCGTATTGCATTATGTTCTAGGAGATTTCTTAGTAGTAGCATCATTTCTGTCAAGTAAAGGATACATTTATGTAGATTCTCTACCTTTCCTGAGTCATTTAAGAAATATATTTTTTCAGTAAGTTTCTGAGTATTCACAATAGATCTAAATTTGCCAGCATCTGGATGGAGAACTTTCATTCAGCCCATGCCCAATGTATCTCTGAGAACTGGAACACATCTAGAATCTGGCCTTATTGGCTTTCAAACCTTGAAAGTTCAGACAGTAAATCAACTTTACCAGTCATTTTCCATGTTTCTGTTATATTACACTGCAGGCTAAAATGACATCTATCATACTGCCTACTTCATCTGTCCTTTCATGTACAGCTACTACTGATCTCTGGAATGTGTAGGGAGCTGATGAGTACCCAAAAGATAGAATTAAGAATCTATAATGACTTAAAGGTGCGTTGAAAGAACAAAGCTTGGAACTGGGCTAATTTTATTTGTGCTATCAAATCCTTAGTTTGTATCAAGCACAGAGAGGAATTTGGCATTAAATATAGCCACTAGTGCTTCTTCAATAACTTGAAATGGATAATTCTCCCTTGTTAGTCTACTTATTAAGGTTTTGATGCTCACTAGTATCTTGACCTTATCCTGCTTCATGACTGTTACCATGCTGTTGACCCATTCTCTTGATTCTGTCTCTTAGAGTATAACATCCATCTGATTTTATATACTTTTATTGTTGTTTCAGTCTAGCTTTAAGTGAACTAGATACTCATTTAGGAGGTAAATCACAGGAAGTGTATCAGGTGACATCTTTAGTTAGCACTCAGAGTGAATTTAGCCTAAGCTTTTATACAGATCATCATACTTTTTTTAAAAATCTCTTCTATCCTGCATAACACACTCTAAACATATGCGTCTACACTTGTAGAAAAGTGCTAATTGCAGATAGACTTTTATTGTATTTTCCAGTCATAGTGGGTTATGTGATAGGAAAATCATGTTTTAATTTATATACCATTCCTGTAATCTGTGTTATATAATATATATTCAGCACTGTGCTGCCTCACTGTTGCATTAATTTCAAAAATTGTCAAAAGCAAACACACTGTATTAATATCTGCTCAGCTGACCCTCTCAAACATTTTCTCAAAGCAGTCTCACAACCTGTGTCTGCATGTCTTCAGTTATCAGTAGATAGCATACATTTATTAATGACTGCCTTTCTGTCTCATTTTACAGTACAAATTAAATAATGCTGCATCTGAAATACATTTAGTCTCTTCATAATGCTAAAGCAAGAGTGGATTTAGGCACTTTTCAAGTGGTGCATTCCCCACACTCTGTTGCTCTTTTTGTTTGTTACAATCGTATGCTGTATGATATCTGCAACTACATGAAAGACATGTTACAGGTGTTTTAAACACATTCTACAGGCAATTAGACAATTACAAAAGAAATCTCAAGGTAATAAACAGCTAAGTCTGGTCTGAGTGTATCAGATGCTCTTTCAGATGGCCTTAAGCCAGTTTCATTCACTGACTTATGAATCCAAAATAAAAGATCCTGGCAGTAGCAGTCCACTGAAGTTAAATCCTCTGAAACTGCAGGAGAGCATTCGGCTATCATGTTAACATGTACAAGCAACATGTAGGAATCCTGCTGACACCAGATTAGAAGCATGTTGCTCAGCATATGGCTATCATGTTTGTATGTACTCGCAATATGTGAGAAACCTGCTGACACTGGACCAGAACCATGCAGCACAGCATACAGTTTTCATGTTCACAGGTACTTGCAACATGTAGCAACCCTGCTGACACCAGATCAGAACTATGCAGATGTACTGCGCAGATACTGCTGCTTACATAAATGACCAGACAAAAGCTCTAAGTATAAGGAATTAGACAAACCCAGTCAACCATAACAATACTACGTACCAGGATGATTGTTCTTTTGGGGATATATGACCTGAAAACACTTTTCAGTTCCTACAGCTAGCACATGAACTGCAAAAATCTAAATGTCTTCCAAATAATATGGATACTTCTTTTATGACATTAGGGCCCCTGTGTGAACAGAACATTGGAGCACTCATATGTTGTTAGTTCACCACGGTCTAGGGACAGTCCATAGAAGTGTTGTGTCTTACCAGGATTAGGTGTTTTCCAGCTGTGAGCCAATAAGTCATTCATGTCTTAATTCCAGTCCAAATTGCACCAAATACCTTTAGTGTGTGTGTGTGTGTGTGTGTTTGTGTGTGTGTGTGTGTCTGTGTGTGTGTGTGTGTGTGTGTGTGTGTGTGTGTGTGTGTGTGTGTGTGTGTGTGTGTGTGTGTGTGTTTAAGTAGTTCATGTACATGTGCATGTACAAGGTGCAGAGGTAGAATTTAACTGTATATTACTGGTATATTAATGGAATCTCATCTTGTAAGGCATTGTAATATTATTGCTTGGAATCAGTCTCATTTGTCATTTGCATGTTTTAAATTCCTGCCTTTACCACAGGCCTATTGCCTATAGCTACCATTTCTTTGAAGAAGTATTTTCTTGTATTATTTGAAACTGATCCCTTACAAACTCTATGACATTCCGTCATCTAATAACTCCTTTTCTAAAGGATGCTACTCTCTCTAGTATATTTATATCTAAAATACAGTTACATTTTCTATCACTGTGGCTTCCAGCATTAAGTGATTGTGATGTCTGGCATGTACCAGATCAGTTCAGCACCTATAAATTATGGGTCTATATTAAATAAGCGAACGCTTAAAAAAACGAACGTTTATTCATCAACCCTAGATCAGCGAATGCTGAAAATGCTGAACACTCGGAACAGCGATTTTTTTCCCAGGGAAAAAAATCGCTGTTCCACAAAAAAAAAAAAAAAACAACCTTAAAACAGTAGTTAATGGGGGGGCTTTGCCCCACCCCCCCACCCTCTACTTACATATACCAACTCCGAGATCGCACCACAGTGGAGGAAAAGGCAAACATGTGAAACCGGCCCAGCGATTTTTTTTTTCCCTGAGAAAAAATTCGCTGTTCCAGGTGTTCGGGATTTTCGGCATTTGCTGAAATAGGGTAGATGAATCAGCATTCGCTTTTTTAAGCGTTCGCTGATTCAATAGGGTCCATATCATAACATCGAAGTTCTCTAACATCGAATGTTATTATATCGAACCCTAAACACAGAAGTGTGAAAGCATTGAACAGTCAGAATAGCAAATTTTTTCCCAGGGAAAGAATTTGCTATTCTGAGAAACATACACACAGCACAAACACACACAAAAAACAGCCATACACATACACTCAAAATCTTACACCTAAACTTAACTTTACATACAGTACTAGCTATCCACTTACCTTAACCCAACCCTAACCCTAAGGGCCATCACTATCGTGCACTCACCTCACCCGCGCCCTAACCCTAACTCACCTAACCGCCCCCTAACCCTAACCTACACACAATCGCACACTTACCTGAACCCGCACCCTAACACTAACGTCCACACAACTGCACACTTACCTGACCTGCTCCCTAACCCTAACTCACCTAACCCGTCCCCTAACCCTAACCTACACACAATCGCACACTTACCTGAACCTGACCCGTAACGCTCCAACATATCAAATGCTGAAAACAGCGAAGCCACAGCAACGGCCCACCGAATTCTTTCCCTGGGAAAGAATTCGATGTCCTGCACCTTCCCTCTTTTCAGCGTTTGACATTATGGGTTCAATATTATAACATTCGATGTTAGAGAACTTCGATTTTATAATATAGACCCGATTCAATATAGACCCTAAATTATAGATCTTGTTCTTATCTTGTAAAAGAGTGGAATGTCATCAGCAGGTGAGGAGGGAGCAGCTACATTGGGTAGATAATGTTACATGTGATAGAGGGATCAGGAGACTGACCAGAAGATAGGTGCATCAGCAGAGGTACTGCAAGCTTTCTGCCCATCAATGGTGATGAAGCAAGAATGGAGTCATGGCACAAAGCTCTCATGCTGCTATTCATTTAATGTTTCCATCCTCACCTAAGGTCATGAGCTTTGGGTAGGGACTGAGAAGATACAATTGTGGAATCAAGCTGCACAAATGAGATTCATTCAGCAGGTAGACAGACTCACTGTACCTGAGAGCATTAGGAGTATGACAATCTGGGAGACTCCTAGAATCCAACAGCTGCTCTTCCAGGTTGGCAGTTATCACTTGAAGGGGATTTGGTACCTTTTGAGAATACCCATCATTGGGTGCCTTCCTTGGAAGATTTACAAGAGACATGACACTAGAAGGAGTCTCCAGGTCAAATCCAAGACACGCTGGAGGGATTATCTTTCTTGAATTGCTTGGGAAAGCAAGGGAATGCCTGAATATGAGCTAGAGAAATGGATGCTGGGGATAGGCAAGTCTGGTGTATTGTGCACAGCTTGCTACCAAAGCAACCCCACTCATCAGGCCTAATTGTTTGGAAGATATGAATGGAGGGATGGACAGATGTGTGCAGGGATGGACAGATGTGTGCAGGGAATTTTCTCTAATGTCTTTGCCACAAGATTTTATAGGCCAAAACATTTAGTGTTCCTGCCAGCAACATGCATTAAGATTTCTGCATTTGGTTGCTCTTTTTGTCCAGATTCCTGCATTCTGATAACCTTGGGGAAATGCTCTGTCTAGAGTGGGTAAAGCCTTGAAATGGAACAATTCCTATATGAACATATTTTTAGCAAACTTACTTCCTTAATACTATTCTCTACTGAATGTATATTATCTTCATTGATTATACACGTAGATCTTATGTGATATTACCTTATACTAGAATCCTGAACTATTTCATGCTACTGTATTTCTTCCCTGTTATGCTGGAATTCTGACTGTGGCTGAAATGGGTCCCATGTGGATCAGTCCACCAAACATACATACATACATACATACACACACACACACACACACACACACACACACACACACACACACACACACACACACACACACACATAAATAAAAGGTCTCATGCCAGTTTTCTCAACAGTGTAAATACCACCTCTTTTTTATTAGTGTCACTTTTTCTTGTGTTTCACAATATGGGGTGTACCACATTGCTTTGGTACACTGAGAGTGTCAGTAGATGTGAGTACCTTCCTCATTCTTTCATTGCTGTGACAGGAATAAAAATAAAAATTGAACAACAATGAATTACTGCTTGGTAGAGTGACTTACCATGTGTCCCATTTTATGCAGGACAGTCCCTGACTGGGTGATTGTGCCCTGAGGAAAAAAATATGAAAATGGCAAGCGTCCTGAGATTTGTAGGACAAAACTACTTCATAATTTTCTTGGATTGCAGAAAAAGAATTATTTTGTATCTGAAACACCTTAATATTATAGGAAACAATATGAATGACACACATTTTGCAAGAGTGAGCTTTTATAATGAAAAAAAATAAGTTCTTTCATTTGTACTAGTTGTGGGTATGGATTGATTTGCAAAATATTATGTTTGCCTTAAAAGGCCTAACTTTGGGCTGTTGAAAAAGTGGGAACCCTAACTGAGGTTTATGACTGAAATCAGAATTTTATACACAAATGTTTTAATGTTGATGCAAGAATGTGAAAACAGAACTGAGATTGCCCATTTTTACATTGAAATGAATAAATAAGACTGACACACTGCTATGTGTGGTTGTGATATGAAAGAGGAGATAACTTTATTAAGAATTTACAGACTGCAAAAATCAGCTTCAGAAATTCCAATATTAGTGAAGCAAGGAAACACACAAACCTTGGTGCCAAAGTAAGTGTGATACTGACATAATGTAGCAGTGCACACTGTAGAAGTGTCTTGTACGGGAGATTGATGTGTGGAGAGGTATTAGGCATGATGTACATTAACAGAAACATTAATAGGCTTTCCTGATGGGGAGAAGTCACATGGTACATGGATGTAACTGTTGGTAACTCCCCTTAAAGATACAGCTGTGAGTCACTGGGTTTACTATGAAGCATCATGTCTTCCTTAGTTTAGTTTAAACTGAACAGAATCATCAGGTTAACAAATTGCCATAAACACAGAACGAAGCAGTAGGACATTTGTCCCCCCTCCCCATCATCCCACCATGAGGGAGCTCTGTTACACCCCAAGTCTCCATATATACTGCCTCTAAAGCTGCACAAGCTTAGAAAACAAAGAACTTTTGTGGAAAATATGAAACTCACATTTTTTTTTCCACTTTGCAAACTCCCACGAATTTATAACAAAGAGTGCCACTTGTGGTAAAGCAAATCCTGATGTGCTGTTGACAATATCTAAATGTGATTTTAAGTATGCAATATTTTAAGATCTGTCAACGAGTGCATGATCTGTGGTTGTGCTCCTGTATCATCACTATATAATTACATATGATTACATATATTATACAGGGTGGTAAGTGGAGGGCCTTGCTACCAAAACCCCCTTTTTCAAATCTTTGTGTGAATGTCATTTTGTTTAGAATGGTAATTATATAAGTAGTGGCTGCTGCAAAACTTGCCAGGATGTTGTACAGTAGGGTAGCTCCTATTTCAGATGCTTGCAAAGGCAGAATCAGGTAAAAATGGTTCTTTGCACATATCTGCAAATATACTGGACAAAAAAAGAAAAAAAATACTGGTGCAAAAAACATATACTATATTCATATTACATATTACATTATGACCAATAACTTTTAATTAATGTTTTGTTAAATGAATGTTTTTATATTTTGTATTCCCTAAACTGTTTATATTGTCGGCTGACCTGATGCACATGACGTAGTCCTGGATCACTGTAGCGTATTATTACTGTTAATTCTGTAACCTCCCTGTTATAGTTGATATATTCCTACCTTGTTTTTGGCCTGGTCATGACCAAAATGGATCTCAGACCATCTCACCTGTCAGTTAATAACTAACTAAATAAATAAGTGCAGTTAATAGCATTAAACGAGACAACTCCATCTAGTAAGAAACAATTACATTAGCACCATACAGTTCCATCCTCTCAGTGAGCTATGGTTTTCACTAATATAAAACAGCAATTTTATGCTGCTTTAAAGAATAAATCAGATTATGCTGCTTTTAGAAGTGAAACAGAAAAAATTCTTTGCAAACACATACCACATTGTCTTCAAATGCCTGATCTATTTGTTTTAACAAAAGTCTGTTTTTATGCATGTAATGTATTGGATGCGCATTTTAAGTGTAACACAGTAGTGCAGGGCATGAAATCTGGTCTTGGGGAGTAGTTCAGGACTTAATACTGCTTTTCATTGTATAACACCCTTAGGTTATGGGTGACTCTTGATCCAGTTACACATTATATCATTCTATATTGTCCATACAGTATGCCACGCTGTGTAACCTACGTGTGATGCAAATGCATTAGCAGCAATAATACACAATATATAACCATATTCATAGACTGTTAATTAGAAGAAACATTACAGACCTGATTTTTTCAAACTTTCTTTAACTTGAACACCTGTAATTATGAAATATTGTCATTCTCCATTAAACTGCCTAAAATAAATGCCACTAAGTATGTATGACTAAAGTCAAATAGGAATACTTAATTTTTCAGCACTAGTTATTACTTACTTTAGCTTGTCTGCCTGATGGGGCAAGTAGAATAGTCCTCTGTCTCACAGCTGTTGTGCCACAAACTATTTAAGATTAATTCACCGCTAGTTATGACATCATTTTTGCTCAATCAATCATTATACCAATAACAAGTGATTGTAACTGTTTCTTGCAATGAACCAGAGTATAAAGAATTAGTCCAGATAAAAATCACTTTAGCTAGCAGATCTAGGAGACTCTGTCTTTCCCACAGAGAGGGTATCAGAGAGAGAGAGAGAGAGAGAGAGAGAGAGAGAGAGAGAGTCTCCTAGATCTGCTAGCTAAAGTGATTTTATCTGAACTAATCCTTTGTACTATGTTTCTTGTTAGTCCTGTCACACACTGGGCCAGAGTTGGGATACCAGAATTCACTCAAGCCCTGTGGATTACCTCTGTTTTCTGTTTCTTACAATGGAGATCATATACCAGGAAGGACTAAAGCAGATAAGTTTGTTCCGACCAAAAATCTGTACCGCACATGCAAAATATTATCAGATGAGTTATTTATGATAAGTGGAAGCAGATGAAAAGTATTTTAGAAGCAAGAATACTCATTATATATATATATATATATATATATATATATATATATATATATATATATAATGCTGCTTGGAAACACTCTAGCTGGTTAACCACACAGATGCAGTACATGTTGTCATGAATAAACAGCACAGCACTGGAAAGCTGTGAAAGCACATTTGTTTTATTAACCCACAAGCATTTAATACAGGTCCTTGTATGGATACTATATGATACACAAAACTGTTCTACATCTGGGAATAATTGGGAGAAGTTCTATTATATTATAATACAAACAACTTCTTACAATACTGTACTGTGCGTGTGCTAATCTCTATTTGTATTCTATACTACATCACAGTATTTCAGTTAAAAGTCAAGAATAGACTAAAGAAACTTTGACCACAACATAAGGATGTATTTAAATAGTTTCAACTGATACTGTCAAATGTATCAATTCTATAGTAAAGTGAGGTTTCTCATATTTATTCCATTTTCATGTAATATTTAATTTGAAGACAAAAATGTAAAAGATAGGATTTCTTCACTGTATCTGGGGAGCATAGTGATGTTACTTATATATTTAAATATGACTACTAGGCACTTATTTCACAGAATACAAACATTCAGCAGATGCATAGTCAGGAGGTTTGGAACTGTAGACCATGTTCTAGAATGTAGCCGCCAAGGTACATCCTCTCCTGCTCCCCTAAGGACAGTGCATGTCTCTGTAAAACATATCTTTTCAGTACTGAAAAAATTCAGACATTCAAAGCATACAAATATTTTAGCCTCCTGTGCATTTTGAAACAAAAAAAAAAATTACAAAATCAGTTAGTTAGGACAAATACACCACAACATTTAAAATTTCATTTCTGCCACAGCTAATTGTACAAAGTGATCACAATATTGTATGGCATATGCCTGGCCATACCCTCATACTTCTATACATTGTATAGTTAAGGCAATCTAAGTGTCACTACCTTAAAACGCTCCTTGTTTTCATTCATGGTTACCCATTAAGCAGGTTGTCGGATGTAACTCTTGGACAAAACATTGTTAGAATGGATTTCTATTGTGTTTTCTAAACTTATTTCTAAAAGCTTTAAGGTTTAGTTTAAAGCATGCCTAAAAATATTTGACTTCTAAATAATTAATACAGTCAATAATACCTGTTTTCAGTAAATGATGCATCACCTCACTTTTCAGAAAACAGGTTAAAAACTTCAGCAATTATCCATGATATATTTGGTGTTGCTTACACACACACATTCCAATGGCCTATCAAAGTCACCCTCATTTTTATACTAAGAAAACAGTTTATTACTAACATTGCAACCCAGAACTGAGTTCCTCACCTGCTACTCATATGCCTCTTGTGAATATTTATCATCTTGGCTCCCTATCAGAAGCTTTAGACTTGATGATGAAAGTCCTGGAATGAGGCACAGTATACTAACCTCGAAAAAGGGCATAGCAAAATTAATTTAAAATGGGTGGCGAAAGCCAAACACACTCTGGCTAGGCTTATAAATGCCCTAGGGCAGATAGCCTAGTATGAACCTATGAACCTATGAACAAACATTTATGTGTACATTAACAAAAATAATAGCGAATGCCAAAAGTCAGTGTTACATATACTGACTCCATAGTTCTGTAACAGCCACCATGAAGATTGCTAAAAGGGGTTTTCAGTGGTACTGACTGGCAAGGATGACACTTGCAGAGACTGCTGTCAGAGAACTGACTGATTGCCGTCCTGGGCCAACCTTTTGTGGCATGCTGCACAACTCCAGGTGCAGTGGACTGGATGTATGACTGAACACAAGGTTTCTGTCAACTTCTCCTTTGTCAGACCAGCATGGTGGACTTCCTTTGATTTAGACTATTTACAAATTGTGCCTCTGACATTTTTTATACTCTTCAGAGCTCATTTTGACTGTCTTCTATGTCATTCTGTTTAAAAAATAAAGCAAGTGCTGTGAAGTGTATATTTCTGTATATTTGCGGATATAAGGGTACAAACATCTTTTGATGAGAAAGCTGATTAGAAGGCTATGCAAGCCCAGTTTCTAATATCCTACTGTTGTTATCGAATAACATGTGAGAGACAGCCCTTAAACCATACTTCTGTCACCGGATAATATGACTGTCCTGAATAATAATATGCATGATGATGATTAGTTTTAAGAGGCAATAGCAGATGCACAATGCTACCTGAGATGTGACCAACACCAGCCTTACTAACACAGGCTCCACAATACACAGCTGCATAATGTAATTATTCTTACTTGCTCCCCTGAGGAGTATCCACCTAAACTCTTAGCTTAGTGCCTTTCAGTGCCACCTTTTCAATAGTAAGTTTATCTAGACTAAAATTATTTCATTCTCTCACATATAATGGCTTTCATGAGGAGCTAATAATACATTTTCTTTGTTGTTAATCCTTTCTGCTTTCTGGGTATCATGTTGTCACCTGAGAGACCAATCTGGCATCACAGGATACAAATGGTGCATAGTCTTAAAAAGAACCAGCTGTACCATTAAGCTATGCTAGCTAGATCAAAACAGTCTATCTCTTCAAAGGTAGATGTTAGCACTTAGAATTTACCAGTTTTGTGTAATTACCCTTCTATACATCAAAAAGCAGGCAAACACATTTTTGAAAATGGATAATGAAATTCTTTACTTTAAGAAATTAGGCGATACAGTCTGAAAATTAAAACACGGGTGGGTATAATATTGCACAGGGAAATATAAAATAAAAACATTAAAAAGACATGCAGCATTAGAAAATTACTGTCAGCCAACTATTGTAACACTGCTGCTAATTAAAGATCTCTGTAATCTCTACCACTGATATTTAGGACTTTGGAGTTTGCAGAAATGTACATGGAAAGTCCACTGATGTGAGCTCACTGGCTCTTAAAGAAAGCTGTCCCTGTTCTTATTTACTGACCATACAAACTTTCACAAAAGCCACACAATCCCAAAGGAAATTACAAACCTAAAGTGACTGATTGAACTACTGAGCTGATTTTCAAATAAATGGTCACTTGACTTTGGTTACCTGAAAAAGGTCTGAAGGGATGTAGTGCAATGAGACAACGTCAGGGAATATTTATTTAGCAGAGTCCAGTTTAGAAAACTCTTCCTTCTATGTCTTGTGCTGTCAACATTTTAAATCCTAATAGTTGCTGTCAAGTTGCTGGGATAACCAGAAAGATCTAATCCAAATATGGTAACAGCTTTTGTCAGAATGATAGCCCGGTAAATCTATAAACATGTGTGTGCAAGAAATAGTTACATGTTGTAAGATTCTATTGCATTTATACAAGAAAAAAAGAATAATTTCACATTATACTGATTGACATATTTTACATATTTGCTGCATTTTTTTGAAAATCTTCTTTACTGATCTTGAAAGCATCAGAATACATGCACATATCTAAACATCACTTTGCATTACCCACATTTCATCCATACAATGCTGTTGAGACACATCTGACTACTATAAAAATCACATGAACAACCAATATCATCCACAATGTTTACTTGGCAAGAAGGGAACAGAAGTAGACTGCTAGGCCCTTCTTCTGTATAACACATACATCATATGGATGCCTAGAGAAAATTTAGAGGAGCCAACCCACCTGCTGCATGTCTGTAACACGTAGCAGAAAAATGGAGACCAAGAGAAACCCCCATAAAGAGAGTGAGGACATGCAGACTCCGCATAGATGACACCCAAGCTATGAAAAAAATAGAACCTCCTGCTATATACAGTATCAACAAATGTACTCACTTGTAACACTTTGTTAACCACATGTAATACTAATTAAATGCATCTTTCAATTCGTCATTTACAGTTTTTTCAACAATTGTCACAAACCTTCATTCTGGCACAATATTGTCCTTGTTTCAGTGTTATTACTGTAGCCACTATTGTATCTCCTTAACGGGAAAAAATAAATGCAGCATACTGCTATAAATGTGGCACCTACTGTTGTGCATTATGCCAGATTTTGTTAATGTTTCTCATTAGTGCAGAGACATGTGGATGCATCTTGCACTATTCCTATGTGTATGCATATGTATATTGTAACCCTTAATGTAATGTGATGACTGGTGCTGTGTATTGTATAATTCTGTAACCCTGCATGAAGAATATGTGGCTACCCTAACCACAATTACAAATGAAATGTGACTAAGGGGTACAAGAGGACCCTAAGGACTGGAGACTGGATTGGGAGGGGCATTACCAATGAGTCTGGTGAGAAAGAGAAAACCACTGAGTGTAGCTGGTGGGAAGATTGGATTCTGTGCTTCTCAAGGTTGCAATTTGAACATAGAGCTTGGAAAAGCTTCTAGCTGGATTTGTATACAAAAATGTTGTTAAGGAGGAATGGGATTTTCTCTACAGTTAGAAGAAGGATCATTCCTTAGAGTCATACAACTTTGGGGAAGAAGTTGAAAAAAGCTACTGACAGAAACCTACTGCTGTGGATACAAATGGGTTACTTCTAACTGACTCCTACCTCAGAGGTGATGATTCTTATTTAAATGAGATGTACACTGTATAAGGATTGATTTACCAGGAAGGAACTGTGTACTTTCATGACCCTGAGTTATTGTGCTTGTACTGAAAGCTGCTATTGTTTCTTTCAACAACTGTATTGCTGAATGTCAACAAATACAATCTTTCCTGAATTCACTAATGCTTATAGACATCAGGCTTCGTTTTAATTTATGTGTTTCTTTTTTTTTTTTTTTTTTTTTTTTACCTTTAAATATAGCTGTATTTATTAAATCTTTTATGGGCTTTTGTATAGGATTCAATTTTGTTTGTAGTGACAATGAGTATACAAAATATATTGTGGATGTCAAAACTATATACATATAACAATGAACAAGTGAAAATAATGTAAGGATTAAACCTTGCATCCAGCCTGGAGTTGAAAACTCCAACTTAGAGTAGTATTTACTACTCAAGTTAACCCCCTACCCTAAGCAGCAGTACCTCAGCTACCACCTTATCAATTTAATACTAGTTATATTTAACTGAGGTTAACAGTTTTCAATTCAATTATCTACCAAGACAAAACTACACATTTGGTAAAACAGCATTATATAAACTAAAATAAACTTTTTTTTTTTTAAAAACTGTTCATACTACTATATAGATCTATGTAATATATAACACTTGTATTCAAATAGCATTCAAATAATCTTGATGTTAGAAATCAAGAGGAGAGAAAATTAGGTTCTAACATTCATTTAAATCAAAAACTTTGGCTAATATGATTCAGACATTACATATATTAAGATGCATCTATTTTCTGTCATGTGAATACTATTAACAGCTTCCAAAAAAATCTTGAATTGTTTGTATATGAGCATTTACTTAAACTCATTATTGTCAATAGAGTAAAATATTGTATTCATAAAAATTATTATAAACCGTATTGCATAGTTATGCAAATTCTCAGAAACACTTGCATTATTAAAAAAAAAAGCCATCACACACACACACACACACACACACACACACACACACACACATATATATATATATATATATATATATATATATATATATATATATCTGATCTCACTGAGTTATGTCCTTGTTGAGCACTATCCTACTTGCTGTCCCTAGAATAAATCTGTCTGCTTTATAGAAAATAATGCACAGCAAACACATTTTAGTAACCAGATTTTACAATCATGCTAACCTACTGCTTTAAAATATATCACACGACATTTCTTCCAGAATAGAATTATAAAATTGTTTATGCTTGTCAATCAGATGAATTAAATGAATTATAATAAAGTATATGTTTGGAACAGAAGTTTTTAACACAGATTATTATGCTGCTGTTAAGTAGATTTTCAAAAACATTTAAATAAATGTTTCATTTTCTATGCCTTCTAAAATAAGACATTTACTTACTACAAGAAACTACATCATTTAAACTCATTATAACTGACATTTTATGAATAGAGTATTTTTCCTGAATCTGTGGTGTGTCAGTATGATAACTAGGTCAGAGGTTATACTAACTGCTTTCAGTTTCTCTGTGAGAATTCTGTGAGTTGAAGCTTTTGAAGTAGTTCATGGACACTGTGCATGAGACAGCCCACATCCCAGATTGTCTCCCTTAACATTTTGGCGGGAAACTTATTAAAATTTGTGGCAAACATTCATTTTGTCAATAGAGTAAAATATTGTATTCATAGAAATTATTATAAATCATATTGGATAGTTATGCAGATTCTCAGAAACACTTGCATTATTATATTAAAAAAAAAAAGCCATCACACTCACACACACACACACACACACACACACACATATATATATATATATATATATATATATATATATATATATATATATATATCTGATCTCACTGAGTTGTGTCTTTGTTGAGCACTATCCTACTTGCTGTCCCTAGAATAAATCTGTCTGCTTTATACAAAATAATGCACAGCAAACACATTTTAGTAACCAGAATTTACAATCATGCTAACCTACTGCTTTAAAATATATCACATGACATTTCTTCCAGAATAGAGTTATAAGATTATTTATGCTTGTCAATCAGATGAATTAAATGAGTTATAGTAAAGTATATGTTTGGAACACAAATTTTTAACACAGATTATTATGCTGCTGTTAAGTAGATTTTCAAAAACATTTAAATAAATGTTTCATTTTCTATGCCTTCTAAAATAAGACATTTACTTACTACAAGAAACTACATCATTTAGACTCATTATAACTGGCATATTTTATGAATAGAGTATTTTTCCTGAATCTGTGGTGTGTCAGTGTGATAACTATGTCAAAGGTTATACTAACTGCTTTCAGTTTCTCTGTGAGAATTCTGTGAGTTGAAGCTTTTGAAGTAGTTCATGGACACTGTGCATGAGACAGCCCACATCTCAGATTGTCTCTCTTAACATTTTGGCGGAAACTTATTAAAACTAGTGACAAACATTCATTTAGTAGTGTAAATGCATGTAAACATGACAAAACCTTCACAATGTATTCCACAGACCATTACAGCCTCTTACTTCTTTTCAGAAAGAGAAACAAATTGAATCACAGCTTGCCATTAAATATTCAGATATTTTGACTGGTTATGAAACAAAACATTATAACTGACATATTTTATGAATAGAGTATTTTCCTGAATATGTGGTGTGTCAGTGTGATAACTATGTCAAAGGTTATACTAACTGCTTTCAGTTTCTCTGTGAGAATTCTGTGAGCTGAAGCTTCTGAAGTAACTCATGAACACTGTGCATGAGACAGCCCACATCTCAGATTGTCTCTCTTAACATTTTGGCGGGAAACTTATTAAAAACTAGTGACAAACATTCATTTAGCAGTGTAAATGCATCTAAACATGACAAACCTTCACAATGTATTCCACAGATCATTACAGCCTCTATGTAAGTGAAATTAAGCCCAAAATTACCAACAAGCAATAAAACTCAACATTCTTCTCCCAACTCAATTTTCATACAAATCCTATTATTCACTGTGCCCACACAATCAAAAGCATTTCCATATATTAATAAAGAAAAGAAAAAGAGAGTAGAAAATAAAAGGGAGTGAGGCAGAAATAAAAAAATGTAAGAGAAAGCTGTAAGAAGTATATACAATGGAATGTTACTTACTGTTTATATTAATAGAGTTAAAAATAAAACATATTATTTACTCTTATTTAGTTCTGATTATTATTAGTTAAAGCATAACAGATTATTTACAAACAGGCATACGCAGTATAATCAAGAAAGTATAATTAGAAATAGCATTTGAAGAACTTATAAAAACTTTTACAAGGAATAAATATGTTATTATTCTATTAATGATATTTTCATTACTGTTCTCTCCCTGCCCTCCCCCACCCTTTACCCACTACATAATCTAAATAGAATGTCATTGTTTAAACAAAGAAAATAATAAAAGGAGAAGGAAAAAAAAAGGTAAAGATAAAAAAATGTATCAAATTACTAACCTTACTTCTTTTCAGAAAGAGAAACAAATTGAATCACAACTTCCATTAAATCTTCAGGTATTTTGACTGGTTATGAAACAAAACATTTCTTTGCACATAGAGAATAACTTTGATTAAATCTTTTCCAAAATATTTGTGGCTTTCTGGAAATGCAGGAACTATATTCAAAAAGATTAATAATGAACTAAAATGATGAGAGAGAAAAAAAACATATAACAAATCATTTGTTTTTTAGTCTCTTCTTCTTCTCTGAAGTCTTCCACGAAGCTTCAGTTGCCAATCTCTTTAATGAAGAACTAGCCCATTCCATTTCTTCTATTTTATCCAAAATCCTTTTTCTTTGACAAACAGTAAAGCAGAGTCTAAATCATCGAAAACCTTAGGACCATCAGGAAGGAAGATTTTAAGCTTGGCAGGAAACAGAAAGTATGTTTTAAACTGTGCTTTTTTAAGCTCCCTTATTAGTGGCAGAAAAACTTTTCTTTTAGCTATTACCATGGAAGAATAGTCATTGTCAAAACGCACAGTTGTCTCATTAATCTTAACAGGAGCTTTAGCCCAAGCAGATTTAAGAACCATCTCTTTATCAAAAGATGATAGAAATCTAACTATAACTGATCTAGGATATTTTTTGTTAGAGTTAGTATTAGCTATAGATCTATGTGCTCTTTCGATACCAAAAGAGAATGCTTCTGGTAAGTCTAAAGTTTTAGGGAGCCAAGTTGTTAAAAAGAAGTAATATTGTTACCTTCAATATTTTCTGGCAGTCCAAAAATCCTAATGTTATTGCGCCTAGATCTATTTTCCAGGTCATCCAGCTTTGTTTGTAAATGTGTATTTTGTTTCAGCAGAAACTCAATGTTGATTTCCTCTTCTTGGATTCTATTTTCCATGTCATTCACAGCTTCTTCTATGCCTGTCATCTGGTTCTTCTGTTGTTGCAGGTCTGTATGTAACAGGTCTATTTGTTTTGTAGTTTTTCTATGAAGGTGTCTATTTTAGTATCCATTTTATCCATTTTATCAGTAAGTTGCTGGATTATAATTATCAGAGACTGAAGTTCTTTCTTGATGCTGGAGTCTTGAGAATTTGTCTTACTGGAACTCATTTCAGACTGATAAACTGACAGGAAAATTTCCACAGTGATTTCTGACAGGAATATTGTTAAGATTTCCTTTCTTTTTTAGATATAGTTCAAGAACTATATAAAACAAATGTATTTAGAAAGAAAATTACTTCAAAAATTATTTTTTTAAGTAATTAATTCCTGTCAGTGTAATGAAATTGGTGGAGCTGAAGAAATCTGCTGCTATCCTGTGTTCATCCTTGGCCACCAATTTATGTGTTTCTGAACTACAGTCACACTATCCACTTATGCTATACTGAAGGTTAGAAAAAGGCCAAATCATGGCATGTCTACAGCTAATGTGGGTTTGCTTTAATGGCCTGAATGACATAAAAAGTCATGGACATTTAGAAGCTATTTAGTTGAAACACTAGTACACCCTTAAGAAGTAATTTGCATATAGCTCATGTCCTCCATGGTTAAGTTATTACACAGTTTATGGATATTAGGCTTGGTTTTAAGCTGCGTGTTTTTTTTAAGTATAATCAAACAATCTGCCTGTCCTGTACAGATAGGCTTAGAAAAAGACTGAAACTTGGCTTTTCTACAGCTAGTGGGTTTGGCTTTGTTGTTCTGAATGTGCCCACAAAAACTTAAAAAGAAAAAAAGCCATGGGTATTCAGAAGCCATGTAAATGAAACAGAGGTATGTTCTTAAGGAATCCTATCTATCTATCTATCTATCTATCTATCTATCTATCTATCTATCTATCTATCATCAATCTATCTATCTGAAAAGCAAAAAATGTCAACACATGATTGCTCATACTCTGAGTCATAGCCTCTGAACATGCAACAAAAAAGCAGTGCCTTTTTGCAGGGTGGAAAGCCCCCCTCCACCCCCCATGCTTAATTATATATACTAACTTTGAGACTCCGCAATACTGAGGAAAAAATAATTTTCCTCAACCCTGAAGATTATAGGATCATGCGTACACACCTGTTGATCATCTGTTTTGTCAATCAAAGTGTGTCGACAAAACAGATGTTGACTTTAAATACTGTTAATATAAACACTCTCACACACACACACACCCCCACACACATATCTATATCTATATCTATATATATATATATATATATATATATATAGAGAGAGAGAGAGAGAGATATGTGTGTGTGTGTGTGTGTGTTCCCACATTAAGATCGAATGTGTGCATAGCCAACAACTGTTTCATCAATCATTTTGATTGACTAAGTAGCTGGTTGACATGTATCCAAGACTGAACAATTTTTGGGGGTGGGGAATATGCTCTTACTCCATTTTTCTGTATTCTTGGAATTAGTATATATAATTAGCAGGGGATTTGAGTGGCACAGACCCACTGGAGAAACAATGTTGAGTGGCACAGACCCACTGGAGAAACAATGTTTTAATTTGTTTTTAAGTTTGTGAGTTTTGCATGTTCCGAGCCTATTTCTAGGTACGTAGATAATTGTTTGTTGACGTTAATTCTTTTGAAGTAAAGACATGGATGTTTAATGTGTTGATGAACAGAAAATTTATATGACAAATATAATGATAGACTAATCCTAATAATTTCTTTTAACAAAAATCAAAAGAAATCTCTTCCTAATGCCTTGAATGAAGTACACTTTTCCAAGGTTAAGACCACACAAACAATGCATTAATCTAGTAACACGTAAACTCATAGAGTACATACAAAATACTTAAAATAATAGTGTTTGCTAAAGAATATTCTCATTCAGACCCTCTGTGGAAGTAGCAACACTTTCAAAATGCACCGTGCTTCTAGTTTAACTAATAAATACATGATTCTGTAAATTTCTACTAGTGAACTTCTTCAAGAACAAAAAGAAAACAACACAAAAGAAGTGTTTCCCTCATGGAATGTGTATATTAGAATTACTGGTATGTTCTTGGATTCTAATCTTAAGTTGTCTATCATAGAAATATGGAATGGGCTACACTTACATGTAGTGACCAAATGGTATCTGAAGCAACATACTTACAAACATTACACTTTCCACATTTATGACACCCTGGCAATCTTTGCAAAGCTTATAAAGAGCTCTGATTATCACCATCAAAATAACCGGAAGACAGTTTATCAAATAACTTTCCTCCACCTGCTGTAATAAATTGGGCCAGACTGGGAGCATACCTGTCAACCTCTTAGAGCAAGAAATCTGGACAAAACCATAAATAATTGAGGGGGAGGGGGTGCCTCTCAAAATAGGGACAGTTTTTAAATATTACTCTTACAAACTTAGAAAGTTGATAGAATAACACGTTTTGCATTAGCATGAATTTTCTGAAGAGTATAAAGTCTGAAACTCAAATGTCTGCCATTATTTATTTATTACTTCAACACTCAGTGATTCACCAATGATTTACCAGAAAAGCATAATTTTCTGAGAAACAGACCAAAAATATGAGGCAAAAATCTAGACATTCTGCAAAAAATCTATACAGTTGAGAGGTATGACTGGGAGTACTTGTTACAGGATAGATTCCTTAGTACATGGTTTTATTCCCTCAACTTCCATTTGTCTCCTGTGTGACCCCAAGCAAGCCACTTAAGCAGGCATTGCTCCCAGGTTGCCCATTAAAAGGGGCACTTGTGTTCAGTGGGCTTACCCAGTTAGCAAATAAAAAAATAAAAAAGTAGATTCAATAAATAATACATGTTAGAACTTTCTTATGATCCTAGTTTGTAATGGAGCTAAATTTCAGTATTTAATTAAAAAAGTAAATCTTTTGTATATTTTATTGAGTTGCATTTGAGTATTAAGTTAAAAAAATAAATATTTTGTCTATTTTTATTACTACTTGTAACATGAGGCCTAATAAATGTAACCTGCCGCTCCTTCTGAACTTGACCCATATATTGTATACACCCATCTACTTGATTAAAATTTGTAGTAACTAGGTACCTAGTAAAATGCCTGCCTAACAATTTGTAAGTTACATACTGGGCTTCTGTTACAAAGTGTTGTCTTTGAAGACACAGCTTCTGTGCCTTTACAAATGTACCACAGGCCAAGGAATCAATGAGTTGCTGAGGATGTTTGCTACAAGCAAATAGTTGTTAACATGGGTTAGTTTCCTTAATAGTACTGAAGTAATGATACCTGTTTTTTAAAATTATAACAAAAAGTCCAAAAAAATCTATACTAGTAGAAGTTATTTTTCTGTAAAATGCAAATACCCGATTTATTAGGTTTTTTTTTTGCTCCTCCAACCTTGCCTGTTGACTCCTTTGGCTTTACTCTGCCAGCCCATTCATTTCATTGGAGCAAGAGCCAGGTGTTCCTTGGCTAAGCAGAGTCCTATGATTCTATGATCCATTTATTCTTGTCCAAGGAATTCTTATCAACCCTCTGTTTCCCAGCTTGTGTTGGGTAGTGTGAAGCAGCCCATCTTGCTGATCCTGAGCTGCAGCCTACCTTCTTTCTTTGGGAGTACCGCCCTCCCCTTCAGTGGTTCCTTTGAGCCTACAATCACTGTCTTTCAAGGAAAGTATGTTTCTGTATGCCGGTTTCTCCTCATCTGCATAGTATGAAGTTTCCCCTCATCTGCATAGCGCTCTAATGGTAGAACAGGCTCAGAAATCCACTGATCCAGCTAGGTGTCACCCATGTGACAAGGCACAGCTGCCTTCTTCTTCCAAGAATGGGCAAGCTGGAAGTGGCTACTTACTCCCAACCTCCTGACCAGCTCCTATTTGCATTCAAGCAACTAAATTAACTTAGGCAGCCACCGGCAAAGTCAGGGATTTCTCCTTCTGCACCATGGTGCAGGTCTCTGTCTATTATTGTTGAGAACCTGAATAAAATGTTCATACTGCTATAAATCCCCTTCAATTAAAAATAAAAAAGAAGAGGTCATCAATAAAGTTTGCATAAAAATTCATAGTTTTTGTAGAATCCTGTAGCATAAAGATATACGTCATAAATGTGATTATGGGGACAAACGAAGTTCCCATTTTTGTACTTCTTAATTAACTTCTGAAAGAAAACAAATCAGTATGTCTCAAGCAAAATACTGACATCTCAAGAGGCTATGTGTTTATCTGGTCTCTTACCTAATAATGAAAACATTGTTTCCATGATGGTGACCAAGCAATGTTCAGCTTTGGTTTATAGGACCGAGATGTCTAAAATGGCCTAACAATAATGTATCATGAATTTCCTGTAATATAGATAATGAATGGAATAAATCTCTTATAGAGAAATTTGTAGTTATGGTCCAATATTGCAAAAATGTATGGAAAAGTTCTAGTTTTCAAGTACATTATCTCACAGTGCCATCCTTTCTAGTGGTCTAATCAGTGACTTATCTTTGGTATTGCATAAAAATGTGTAACAAGTAATTTACTTACTTGCACAATTAAGAAACAAACTGTACTCTTCTATAAATCTCTTAGTAAAATTCTATAATTGCTTTTATGCTGCAAAATGTCTAATCACATTCCTCTGTATTGATCTGATGAAAACAAATGACTACACTTTTCCCTTTACTTACATAGATCCATACTTGAATGCATACATAGAAATATTTCAAACACGGGCATTAATGCCCTTCTAACCTGCCAATATACCAAAACAGTTGATCCCATAATAAGTGCCTTATTTTTTGCTTGATAACTAAATTGCTCTGGCAAATTAAACTATGTAGCGACTTTTAATACAAGCCATTCCTCATGTGGCATGATAAAACTAGACACCTGCCACGAGAGAAGAAAAAATAAGAGTGAGAGAAATGCAGGAAGAGGATTAACCTCAAATATCTTGAGCTGCTGTACATATGGGCATGACAGAAGCAAATATGGTTGATATGTACTTGATAGAGACAAGAGAGAAGGTGCGAAAGATGCTGGATAAAGGGGACATTAAAAACTTTCACACTCATGGGTGAAGTGACAATGGCAATAAAGGAACTGCCAATAATCTTTCACATGCTAAGAAATCAACCAGCAGATCAAAAAAAAAAAAAAACTACAGAGACAGAGCATGTAAAAGGAATCAGAAGAATGGATGGTAAATGGGAAGAGAAGACGTACGGCAAGAGGAAGAATGAGGTTGCATAGAAAGAAAGGAGGCTGAGGAATGCTGTCTGTCACCACACATACATGAATGTGCATTGTCATAAGACAGAGCAACGTTTTAGAAAGGATGGATTGAAAACCTGGAGAGATAAGGAAATTGGAGTGGTTAAAGAATTTTACAGAAAGAAGTGAGATAGTAATGACAAAGTGGGGATGTACAAAATGAGGAGAGAATTAGAAAGGAAAGATATTAATTGGAGGAGGGCAGGGAAGTAATATAAGCAAAAATAAAAATATGAGGAAAACTGAAATAACATAGCATAAGACAAGAGCAGGATTCAGTGAAAGAAGATGGTATAATAGCATTCATAATAGTGAAGCAATTAACAAAGCAATGCAACCTGTCAAAAGAGGAATGGTAGAACTACGTAACACTAAGGGATGCCTTGTTGAGGAGGTAGGAGTGAGGGAGATGCACAAGGGGAAAGGTAACACAAAGACAATTTAAAGAGGCACCGTAGAAGAAATGTGAGGCCATGAAGAAGCAAAGGTGCAAATTGCTACATTATATGAGGGAAAGAGAAGAGGGAGCAGATTTCAGGAACATGCAGAGAAGGTGAGAGGGTGAGAGAGAGGAGAGATGCAAAACTGACAAAGAGAAATGGGGAAGGAAATTAACATGAGACAGGAACTGCAACAAATATATGGAAATGGAGATAATATCCTTGGAATACTTAACTGATGGCATCTTATCCAAGGAGGCTAGAAAAGAAGGGAAAAAAGGAATGCAGTGTATGCTGAAAATGTGGGAAGGAGGAAGGAGGAATGCTCTAAGCACACTGGGAATATAACTATGGTCAGAAAGTATGAAGACGGCATCAGAAATCTGGAAAGACATTTTTCAAAAAGAATGGGAAAATCAATGGGAAACTTGGATATGAGGAAAAGAACAAGATGGAAGAAGATGAGATGAAATGGAGGTAAGAGTACAAAGAATACCAGCAGTGGTGGCTAAAGGCGTTATAGCCAAGAGCTGGAAAGGCATGCAAATAATGACCGGGAAAGAACTGGACAGGAAACTTATTAATGTCACAACAAGGAAATTAAAACAATCAAAATGATGAGGCAAAAAATTGAAAAAAGATTGGAAAGTGGTGATGACTTTCTATGGAATCAAAGAAGACATGGACAGAAGAGAGATCACTAGAGGGAGGGAGGGTGAATGGTAAGGTAATGGAAGGGAGGGGGATCCACTAGGGATCAGAGGTGTGTATCTGGAGCAGTTAACTAATGGTGATATGAGTTGCACCATGCATTATAACTGCATGAGTATGTACCATCGTCTCCTTAGAAAAAAAAAATAGAAAACACAGAAACTTAGAATTATGTCATCCATCCATAATTTTCTTATTTTGCACATAGGATCAGGGTGTCACATTAAGAGTGACCATCCTCTAGAGCTAATATTTTACACCGTTGGGTGGCTAGCCCTGTTATGGCTGTTCTTTTATACTACACAGACATATATACACTTTCATCTATGGCCAACTTAGAGTGCCCAAGCCACCTAATGTATGTCTTTAGAATGTGGGAGGAAACCAGAGAACCTGGAGAAAACCTATGAAAACACACAGAAGGCACCTCATATGGGAAATGAATCAGAGAACCTTTCGCTCTGAGGCAACAACTCTATCTTATGTGCAAGTGTGCCACCCTAAATTCCTTAACAACAGTAACTACAAGCTGTTCAAACACAGAAATAATATTGCTATTCACTGTAGGCATGAAATTACTGCTAAGATGTTTTACTTTCACTTTTGTCAACTTTGTTATATTTTAAATTCTTTTAAACAGAAAAAGAAAATCTATCTATGCCAAAATAACAGTCCTCACAATGCATTTAAAAAATGTCAGAAACTTCATGTAAAACAAAAATCTCAAAATACCTCTGACTTGTAGAGAAACTAAGAAATACTCTACCACAAAACTCATACCAGTACTTCTAAATCTACTACTGAGTGAAAACATGGAACCAAATCCAGGACAATCTTTATCGACTCCAGAATGCACCATGGACTCAAAATTTTCCATATACATGCTAGAAGGGAATATAACAATGTAGCTAAACGTGCATCATAGAGACCTTGTTAAGAACATAAATAACAGATGAGGAAATATTGCCATCAGGATATAGTATGATTAAGATGAATTTTCTATCCAAAAGAGCTGGATAAATAGCAGTCCTATATTCTGACCAGCTTCAAATCACAAAATGGTATCATTTCATCCCTTCATTTGGCAAGTCAGAACTATTAATGGTCACAGTCAAACTTAATGCACATAAAACTCTTTTTGAAACTACATTATAAATCCCCAAACATAACATCAGACAATATTAGTACTTTAGAAGATATTTGATCTTGCATTATCTCTAATATTAAAAATGACTTGTTAAGAGGTGTGTGGCCAAGATGGCAGAGTGAAAGCAGCAGCTAAAAAAGTTCTGTAAGTTTAAATCTTTTCTGACTAAAATTGAAGGAAAAAAAGTTATGTATCTGAGGTAATCTCCACAACAATATGTTCTTGAACTCATACTGAATCTAAGGATAAAATAAATTACCTCAGAAAAAAATTAATTCCAGTTAGAAACTTCAATTAAATATTAGAAAATAAAGAGAACTGAAGATGAGGCATTCAAAGGTAAGCGCTCGGGATTCATCTTTTCTAAAAAAGAGATGTAGTCTTTGATACATAACATGCAAGATATATCTTTTAAAATGGACAATTTAGATTCTAAAATAGATACATTCAATGAAGAATGTAAACACCAAAGGGAGCATATGGAAATTTTAATTAAAATGCAAGGCAAACAAATTACAACAATAAAATACGCATGAAATGACTATGAGGGGAGCATATCTGAAAGTGAAAGAGACTGAATTCTTTTTAAAGCAGAATACCTGGCTTAATGAAAAAGTAGATGATGTGGAGAAAAGACTCAGCAGAAACAATATAAGAATATATGGAGTACTGGAAAAATATGAAGGTGATAATATAGTTAACTTTCTTTCAACATGATTGTATAAATCTTTTAACATACCTGAAGCCCTTTCTTTCAGTATAGAAAGGGCACATAGATATTTGGTTTCTGTTGCTAGAAAAGAAAAGGAAATGGCTCCCCCCATTCAGTTCTAGTAGAATTCATATCAAGTATGGAAAAGGACTTAATACTCAAAAATGCTTGGTCAAACCCTCCTATGAAATAGGAAAACACATTATATGATTTGACAATGATTACTCTGCCAAAGGCATGAATAAAAGGAAAACTTGCTTACCTTTAGTTGTAGAAATAAAGAAGGGTCTCAAAGCAACTGTTCGTTTTCCAGCAAGAATAAAAGTTAACCCTCTGGATGATGTCAGGATTTTTGTTACACCAGAAGAAACTTCTGATTTCTTCTTTAACAACAGCACGTTAACCCCTTCAGAAGATATGGCTTAGAGTGCTGCTTCATTTAAAAAGTTAAGTAGATGTTAACGCATGGAAAACAACTTCAAAATCCAAGAAGCTCAAAAATAAATGAGTAACTGTTTTATGACATCAAGGAATCTTCTAGTCTTATTACTTGAACCAAAAGTTAATAGTATTGTATGCAGACATGAGGACTATAATGGAAAGAAATAAGCAAATGCAAGTGTTATAAAATAAATATATGCTAAATAAAGTAATGGTGCTTAATAAGATATTCACATCCATTAGTTATATAAGTAAATCAATTTATTTAAACATTTTAAGACATGCTAATTCTTTTTAGATTCTATACTTTATTAAAGATTTTATAAGATAGAATTATATTTCTTAAGACTAGTTTAAAATATTAAAAGTAATCCACAAGTAAAATATAATGTATTTCAAGGTGGAATCAAATGGATGAAGTATGTGGGTATGTGCATTTTGCTTTCCCTCCTTCCTTTTGTCTTTATTACTATTGCTGACATATTGGGTATGCATGAATGATTGCCATATGCTTCAAGAATCAAACAGTGCTTTAACATCGTATTTTAATAACTACATAATATTTGTTTGGTTGAAAATAATAGACTATTTAGTTGGGATTTTTAGGATAGTATCAGCTCTATATTTATGCATTATCACTATTAAATGATTTGTCATTTGTTTTTAGATTTTTGTTGCATGGCTTAATGTTTGGGTAGCCACAGTGGTGCAGCGGTTAATATTGCCGCCTCACAGCAAGAGGTTCTCCAGTTCGATTCTCGGCTGTGGTCCCTTCTGTGTGGAGTTTACATGTCCTCCTTGTGGTCATGTGGGTTTCCTCCGGGCACTCCGGTTTCCACCCACATCCCAAAGACATGCTGTAGGTGGATTGGACACTCTAAATTGGTCCTACATGTGAGTGTGTGCATGCATTTGCCTTCTGTGGAAGGTTGGGCGCAGGGCTGGTAACTTGGCACCATAAAACTCTACTGCCAATTGTTCTGTGGACCATTGTTCCACTGTGGTGACCCTTAACCAGGATAAGTAGAAAGGAGATGATGATGATGATGTTGCATGGCTTAATGTTTGCATCTCAATGACTGAAATTGGCTGTGTGACCTAGTTGATGAGAGTGTAGAAGGGAGGAAAAAAGAGGAAGAAATGAAACCTGCAATGTTCTGAACAGCTACAGTTTACTTCCAGAACCACAAGCTATCATGTTGAGGGAAAAAAAAAACAGTTGTAGGTGTCATGGCTGTTTGAAGTTATTGTATAAGGACTTTTCTGACTAAATTAAGATTTGACAGATAAGTATGAACTTTCTCATTGTAAAACGTCATTTTAAGTCTAATCTCAGGACTTTTATTATATTAAACTGGATAACAGTAAGTAAGTAATTATGGTACTGTCCAAACCAGAAATATTTGTTTTGAGATGAGACAAGGAAAGCAATGGTTAAAGTTCACCTTTTTAACATTTGGATAATAAACTACAGATATGTAAATTACTGAAGTGATGTTGTAGACTAATGGTTATATTCACAATCATAGTTATGCAGGTAGAATGCTGGGTTCATCCTGAATGTTTAATATAGTTTTACGTATTTTTTTAAGTATCTGAAGTACTACAGCTTACACAAAGATGCGACATACAAAATTAATATAGCACAGTGTATCCGAGTTTACACAGATAAACTGAAATTTGCATATATATTAGGGGGGAGCATGAGTAGTATTTATTTACAATAAATTAAAGTATATATACTAAGTTGAAAACAAAGATGATTGTGGGTATTTTCTACTAAATGTGAACTTTCTATTAATTATAATAGCATATTAGATGTTCTTCTTATTCTTTTGAGCAATGAAATATTGATTTCACAAATTTTGCAATGTTTGTTGACCTGGTAGAAGTTCTTTTGTTTTACTAAATCTGTTCACATACTTCCCTATATGTAATATCACATACAGTTCTTGTTATTTCTAGAAAATTGCTATGTGTAAAGAGGCAACTATGAAAAAAGACATTTTACATGTAGTTATTAGAATAAGTGAGAAAATAGATAAAATAATGACTTTCCAGATTACGAAAGTATAAGGAATTATGATATGTAGTGCAGTTGTTAGTTTATAACTGGAAGTATGGAAGTATGAATCTCCAGGATGAAATTTAATTTAGAAATTATTTGGATTAAATAACTTACTAATAGTTAATATACATTTTTTGACATTATTTCAGTGGAATATATTACACCAGAACAAAGTCTGACATTTAATTTAGGTTATATCAATGCATTATATTTAGGATTTGCCTAAGATTAGTTTAGTCAAATAAGCACCCTGATTAGGGGACAGATTAAACAGTTTGTAAGTCAGTCTGTATTCATCACTCATCAGATAGTCTCAATAAGTGAGGTAACGGGTGTTAATAGTGTCATATGCATTTAGTACGTGGTGGTGCTGCGGTAGCGTTGTCGCCTCACAGTAAGACACTGTCCGGTTCGATTTTCAGCTAGAGCGTCTTCTGCATGGAGACGTGCGTGAATGGGTGTACCTTCGTTGAAGGTTGTGCGTCAGGCCTGGCAAGTCAGTACGTAAAAATCAACTGCCAATCATTAGCGGACCGGAGTTCCATTGTGGCGACCCCTAACCAGGAAAAGCCGAAAGACACAAACAAAGTACAATACAAATAGACTTAGACTAGTTCTATTTACAGAATTGTGCAATACAATATTATTTCATAATATTTCACAACCTTTAATTATATTGCAGTATCACATAAGTTGTATACGTTGATGGCTTTTTTATTAGAATAGCACAATAGTTTGTAGTAGTCCTTTAAGTGACTAATCAAACTCCTGTCAAATGAAATAATGAATAATTTTGGAAATATAGCAAGAACACTCAATAGTTTAAAGAAATCTATATGATACAGGTGATTTCCTGCTAACATCATTTCATAAATTGTAGAATAGACATTAAGATACTTAAATATAGTTTATTAATTATAATGATTTAATAATAGTTGTAATTATTTTTTTATAAATGCAGGTTTCACATTCCTTTAGGTACTAATGTTTTTTATTTCAGTTACAGTAGCAGCTGTTTTACTATGGTTGATTTTTCCATCTCTTTCAGGATAATGAGTAGGGTTTTTTATCTATTTCTTAGAAAGGAAGGATTACTAGTGAGAATTTCATCATAATCAATAAAATGAAATTAATTTCTATTAATAAAAATTTATTAAATAGCAGCAATAAAATTAATGTTGCAATAAATATATTAAAATAAAGGAGATGAGATTTTTCTGCAAGAGACTCATTTAACTGAAGAAATTACAGATTTCTTAAACAAATGTGATTACAAACTTATTGCATTCTCATACTTTTGGAAAAAAGAAGAGACACTGCCATACTGTGGAAAAAACACAGTTAATGCATAAATTATACATACTGTTTCTAACATCAAGGGTATGTATACTACAGCAAATATTGTAATACAATAATAATAATAAAGTATATACATTAACGAACTTTTATGGGATACCAGGTTTGACGCCCCAGCACTGGACTGGTAATCAAGGAGCCTCAATCCTCATCACTGGCACCAATGGGGGATGTACACTGGGAGGATGACAGATACACACAGTATTTCCAGATGCAGCTCTCTGTATCAAGTGCAATTTCGCTTAAGAGCACACAGGGGGCCAAAGTCAGTCTGGAGCTGGTTTCTCTCTCTTTCTGCAGTTCCACAGTAAGACTTCCCATGGGCACAGCTATAGAGTTGAGATCTCAGCTACGTGCCCAACCCAAGACCTCCAGCATCCTCTATGTCCAACCAGTGCTTTGTGTCCCTGCTCAAGAGCTGACACACAAACACACACACGCACACACACACACACACACACACACGCACACACACACACACACTCCCACACATCCGGGAAAGGCTGACACAGGTTTCCTAGCTGTGCCGCCTTATGACCAGACTATGAGGTAGTTAACACTGCCATCAGCCACTCCTTTTCAGCTACTTTAAGGCCCTTAACAAAGGGTGTTCAGTCTTACTGTGTAATGTTACTATTAATACAAATGGTAGTTTGAGCAAGGCTATTAGGAGTGTCCCACAGTGTCACCAAATGAATATGCAAGTACTGTCAGAACTCAAATATCTCTAGACAGATCAGCCAAAATGAAAAGTTTAAATATATTTAATAATAAATATTAAAAGAACCAGAAAACACTCTGTATATATTTACAGTGACAATAGAGTTCAAAATCACAGGAAATATTTAAAACAACATTGCAGGACAGTCTCAAATGAATAAAGAAAAACATCTAAATTAAGCTTTGCTGTATTCCTGACTATACCTAAGAGAATTATACTGCTCCCTAGACTTACTTACTCAGAGCAAGGCAAATGTGTGGTGAATGGGTCTTCTGGTCAGGTCCAAGACAGACTACAGAATTCTGTCTCTCACTCAGTGACCTCTCAAATTAATATATCAAATATTACTCCTGGGATAGCTTACAGAATGACATCATTTCTTGTCATCTGACTCTATCCCAGGTGAGAACCCCCACTGTTGGAATCTGGCAGTATTTAGCATCTACCCTATGAAAATACATACAGAAGGGCTTTTCTTAATTTTTTTGACAAATGCTCAAAGTCATAAAACAGTAAAACACTTCCAAGACAATACAGAAAGCTCCTTAGTTTTGGACATTGTTTCTCCTTGCTGCACTGAAACTGAAAGACAGCATCTTTCTCAGACAGCTTCTTCAGACCTATTAAACAGTGCTACACCTATTATAAGAATACTAAGAAGGACTATTCACCATTATCCCAATGTTGAGGTACCTTTATCTGCAGGAGATATAAGGCTTACAAGTTTGTCTACACAGGGTGCACTTTTATGCATCCTACACAAGGTTTTGTAATAGAGACATCCTTTTATGCTGATTGTACAATGTGGAATCTTATATATTCTGTTTTTTTGTGTAGAGTGTTTTGTTTTCTGTGTAGGTAAAATGAACAGGCTTTTTAAAGGCAGAATTTTAGAGCATATGGATGATATTAAGAATAAGAAACTAGGTAATCCATTAGCACACCATGTTTCTGATATGGGTCAGAGACATACATTTAAGTTCATGGCTCTAGAGTTATTTAGTCCTAACAAAAGAGGCAGTGATTTTAAGAATTTTATTGAAATGAGGGAATAGAAGTGGATTGTCTATCTAAATGCAGATAAACAACCAGGTATTAATGAAAGAGTTTCTCTTAAACCAGTGCTGAAGGCACACCCACTACAGGATTAGTCTTCTTCATCACATACTGTATTTTCTCTCTTTTTCAGGTAATTTTACTTTGAAGCAAATGATTGGTTGCCCTTATTGTTAACTTTGTTCGCGTGTAGCACTGTTTAATAGGTCTGAAGAAGCAGGCTGAGGAATGTGAAAGTGCTTGCCTTGTATTGTTGGTTGCTTTGTTTTTTTCATTAAAAGTTTTGGTTTTATTTGAGCCGTGGTGATCTTTCATTCTTTTTGCTATAATTTTAGGTACATTGTTGTTAGAATGGTCTTTACCAGCCTGTTGGACTTTTTTTCTTCTCTACATTTCAAATGTATAATGGAAAAGAAGGGCACCAGCGCTAAAAAGAGGAATTTTAAAAAAGGACAATAGCAAAAGTATTAAACAGTTGGTTAACCAATAATAATATTAAATGTAACAGCTGGTAATTGATGAGTTGGACTGAGTGGTTTTAATTAAGTATTAATGATGTGTGAAAATTAGCTATATTTAAAATGTTGCATTATGGTGTAGAATTTATTCCTTGAAGGCAATTTGGCTGAGGTACCAGAAGCACCAGTAAAGTTTGATTTGTTGTAGCTATTTACGTCTCTGATTCATAAGTTTTCATTTTTGTGTTTTCAATGAGGTATTTGTTGGTTATATGATATAGAGCAATATATGTGAAGCATAATGTTTGTTAATTTTAGCTTGTTAATACAGTTTGATTATATTTATATAAATTTAAATGTGCCTATGTCACAAGTGTTAATTTAATAAAGGTGTTTAAAAAAATTATTTTAATGAATAGTAGTAGAAATGACCCAAAATATTGGAATTTTTAGACACAATAGATATTAATGTTAAATTGAAAGAAAATTATAAAATGTTATTATTAAAATCTGTTAAATTTTCTTCTTCTACTTTATATTGGAATATATTTGCATGGAAGTATCTAATATTTATTATACCTCATAAAATTTCTAACTTTAGGAAAAATGGCATATCATAATGTTGGAGGTGTAATGCTATAATTAAAGCAAATTGGGTACATATATTTGTGAAATGTAAAGAACTTGAAAATTATTGGAAAGGTGTGTGCAAGTTTTTCATGAGTTTATGGTCAGAGAACTGTATTATTTTGAAAACAACATTATTACTGAATGTGCCAATTCCTCCAGTTATTAGCAACCATAATCATCTTGAAATGCTTTGGGGTTCACTTAGTATTGCCAGGAAAGTTATAACAAAGAAACTGAAATTAAAAGAGCTTCTTTGTTTGATGAACTTTTAGATACTCCTGCTATATTATGTAAAAATGAGAGAAGTGTTGTGATTATGTAACTATCATAATTCAAAAATAATTGGAATAATTTAGAAATATTAATTATAAAAATGTAAGATTATTGATTTTTTAATTATTTATAAAAAGTTATATTCTGCATATTTAATCTATAAATATTTTATATATAAATATATACTATATATATATATATATATATATATATATATATATATATATATATATATATATATATATATATATATATATATATATATATATAAAATGTTAAAATTAATAAAATATATTAAAAAAATGATATGTTAATTTTAAGAGCTGTTGACATACACTGAACAGTAATACAAACCCTGCTGAATAAAAAAAAATATTAAAAAATTAACTTACGTTGTTTTTTTTTGTTTTGTTTTTTGTTTTACAATTAATCTCATAGCCAACAAGAATTAGCAAATCTTCTGGCAAAGGAATTATAGCAGACTGGATTACATGCGTTATCACTAAGTCACATCACACAGTCCGTTATATTACTAGATTGCCTATATGATCATCACCCCAATATGTACTCTGGAGTAAAACAAAAGAAACAATGTCATCATTTGGATTAGTCTATTTCAAAAATTATTTCTAGAACCTTTGCTTTAAATATTGTCTACCTGAATGCAACTAGACTCCTGTTGAAACTCTTCTACTAAAAGAAGCCAGAAACTATTTTAATGACACTTTCCTGCATAGTTTGAATACTACAGACCCTTTGTAGAAGAGGAAACTAAAGTATAGACATACAATTTGGCTTACAGTAAAAAGTAAACAGATGTTACTGAATAAAGCCTGGAAAATAATATTTTTACTAATTTTTAAGAGTAGAAAGAACTCAATGCTGCTAAATAAAAACACTATTAAACTCTTAAAAATCACTGAAAAAGATAATCCAGAGGGACAAGAATCAACACTTCATAGCTCTACAACTGCCAGAATACATAATCCTAAAATGTTCTGCAATACTATCTATGACTTTTTAAAGCCAGGTAAACAAACTTATGCTAAGGTGAGTTATGCCTGGCATACAAGGCACTGTTGAATCCCGCTTTGATGTACCATTTGCATATCCACAAAATAATCAGCACCAGAACAACTAGATCTAAGGATTTAAATAATGCTTGCTTCTTAAACAGGGTATACTGGGGGTACAGGTATGTATCTCAGATAATCTGCATTCTCAGGAATAGGCTTCTCATCATTGTGAAGCAGATACCTTCCTTCAGCCTATTCAAGCAGAAGCTGGACCAGAGGATGGGAAGTATGAAATTCACCCTGGTCTCTGATGGACAAAAGCAGCTGTTAAATCATGCCCTAACTATCATAAACCTCTTAAAATAATCTCTAAGGTGCAGTACTTAGGTTCATAGGTTCATAGGACAATACTAGGCTATTGGCCCGGAGGCCCTTATAAGCCTAGCCAAGAATTTCACCCATGTTCCAACAAAGTCAGCACCTGTTTTCCCTGTCCAGCAGGGATATAGGTGGGATCTCAGGGCTATACTTTTTGTTTCCCATCCAGTTGTCCAGGTTCCTCTTAAAAAGGGCCAGTGAGGTATTCTGCTTGACATGGAAAGGAAGTCTATTCCACAGATGAGGGAGTCGTTGGGACACAAACTATCCTGCCAACATGTTCTATTAATGTCACAGACCAGGTTGAGACCTTGCATGTGGGTTGCACGAGTGGAGTTTGACTTACGCATATACAGCAACTCCATCAAGGCTGTGTCTAAGATGGCCTTGTATGCCAGACACAGGTCACCTCTGACCAGTCTGTATGAGACTTAGTAGAGGGGCATGGCTTTTAGCCTATCTGTATAGGATAGGTGTTTGAGACCCTGTATTTTCCTGGTCAGGAAGCTCTGTGGTCTCTCCAACTGCTGCATGTGCTTGGCAAGGTACATGTCGAAGGGGGCATTGTACTCGATAATGGGCCTGATAAAGGAGCAGTACAGGGATGTTATGACCTCCTTGTTGCTGGATGAAATATCCTTACTTATGAGGTGGGCCATGTAGAAAGCCTTCTGTACATCGGAGGCAATATGGTGGTCAAAAGTCAGGTTGCTCTCAACCTGGGTGTCCAAGTCCCAAACAACTGATTGCATGCTTAGTATGTTATTATTAATGTGATAATTAGTGGGGAGAACATTTTCTCCAAAGGGGATAATGATGCATTTCTTGGCATTCAGTTTAAGGTCATGCTTCTGGCACCAGTCATTAGTTTGGTTAAGGCCATCTTGGAGGATGTTCACATCACTAGGGGAATTTATGACGGTGCCTAGCTTGCAATCTTCTGCAAACTTGGTTAGCCACAGACCACTGATTTTGGCTTGAACCTCAGAAAAGTATATCCCAAACAGTAGAGGCCCCAAGACCGATTCTTGGGGTACTTTGCTTGTTACTACTAGAGGTGGCTTCCCCTATTTTGACTGAGTGGGTTCTATCAGTGAGACATTTAGCTACCCATCTGGTAACATATGGGTTGATGCCTAGCTGGGAGAGTTTATCTATTATGCCCGAGTGAGGAATAGTGTCAAAGGCTTTGCCTAGGTCAAGGTAGGCAGTGTGCACTGTCTTGCCCTTATCCATAGCTTTGGTGACTGTTTCAAAGAAGGCAACCAAGTTTAACAGGCATGATCTCCCTTTGACAAAACCAAACTGAGTGGGATCAAGTGTTTGGAGGTTGCCAATGTCCTTGTTTATAAGGTCCATGATAATGCATTCCATGGCCTTGCAGATCAGGCTAGTTAGGCTGATCAGCCTATAACTGCCTAGGTTGGTGGATGCTTCACTTTTGTGCAGAGGAGTGACAGTGGCTGCCCTCCATTTTGCTGGGATGAAGCCAGTGCTCAGGCTTTAGTAGAATAGGGTGTTTAGTGGTGCTGAGAGTTCTTGCCTGAGTTCATGTAGGATATAGCCAGGGATGTTGTTGGGTCCCATGGAGGCTGTATTTATTGCCTTTGAGAGGGCATTAATGGCCTGCTCCCTGGTGATGAGTGGAGGGGGAAGGTGCTGAGGATGTCCTGCTTTACTGATGGGGGGACAGGGGGTAAAGTTTTCACTGAACTTGTCTGCCAGCTGGTTGGCTATATCTATGGCCTTTGTATATGTGGTATTCTTGACCACCGATTCAGAGCAGATTTGGGAGTTACCTTTGAGACTGCAGATGTATGCAAAGAAGGCCTTGTGATTGTCCTTAGTGGATGTGGCCAATTTGGACTCAAAGTTAGCCTTAGAGGATTTCACCAGTCACCGTATTTGCTTGTTCAGACAAAGGAGAGATTGCTTCCAACTTGGCACCTGCTCCTTCTTGGTCCTGGACAGCAATGTTTTTCATTTTTTTATAGAGTCTGTTTATTGCTGCTGTCCGCCAAACAGGTTTACTCTTCCTTGGGGAAGATGATTTGGTCCTGTCAGGTATTGCTGAGTCCATGCAGCTATATAGGTGCTCATATAATTTTTTGGTGTAGGCTTGGACATTAGTACTTGATTCAACTGAAGGGATGGTGGCTGTGAAGTTGCTTATACCTGCAATCAGGAGGTTGTAGTCAGCTTTGGAAAAGTTTTTTGTTCGACCCTGGCAAGGGGAGGGGGGGGGTCAGGGGAGATGGTGACTTCGAAAGTGATTGTTTTATGGTTAGATCTTACAAAGGAGGATAACACTGTAGGGGTGCTACTGTGGCTACTTATGCTGGTTAGTACCAGGTCCAGGATATTTTCACCTCTTGTGGAGGTGTCAAACAGCTGATCCAATGCATTGGCATTGACGAAGTTGAGGAATCTGTTGGCAATCATGTTTGAGCTAGAACAGGTCTTCTGCTCTATGGTTGGATAATTAAAGTTGCTTCAGATCAGGGTAGAGGGTTGAATCTTGATGGATTAAAGTAAGTCCAGATAGGTGGAGTGGGCCTCCTGAGTAATGGCTGGGGGTCTGTAAGTAGCTATGATTTGAATAGGTGTTTTGTCAATAGTTAACTGCACCTGAAATGTCTTCTTTGTGTTATACTATTTGACCAGCCTGGAGGTATGTATATCTTTGATAAATATTTAAACTTCATCTCCTTTGGCTTTGTAGCCTTTTGTTTGGGGTCTGAAAGTATGGTAGGACAAGTAACCTGGTAAGGCTAGGGTGCTCTCCGCAGCTTTAAACCAGGTTTCAGTAACTGCACAAATGTCAGCATCTTCCAGGGTGAGAAATGCTTGCAATGAGTGCAGTTTCATGTTAAGACTCCTAGCTTTTAGCAGCATGTCCTTTACATTTTGTTTAGAAGAATTTTTCACATTGTTAATTTTGTCATAATTCGACTTTGCCTAAAAAAGGCACTATGGAGGAGGCAAGAGTCTTTACCAGAAGCTTGAAACCCAGGGGAGTCTCTGGCAAAGCATCATGGTCTGTCAATCGTGTCCTCCAAGGCTGTCAGGTACTGGATCCCATTGAAATGACACCAGAAACTAAGCCAATTGTTAAAGTCATTCATTTTCTGTTTGTACTGAGGCATCATTCTAGGTGATGGTAGGATGCTGCTTAAGGCTAGGGATATACCTGCCTAGGACACATATTCAGTGAGCTCAATCATGTCTCTCTTCATATAGTCCAGAGAGGTATGTCTCAAGTCATTCACACCAACATGGAATATGACAGAGTCATAACAGTACCTGTTGTTGAGAGACTTAAATGCATGAGTAATATGGTGGATTCTAATGCCTGACAAGCAACTTACCGTGACTTTCCCCTTGTCTAGCCTGGTGAGGGGCACATCTGTGTGTCTCAGGATAGAGTGTCCTATGACTAGTATGTTGGGTTTGTGGCTGGGCCTTAGAGGCTATGAGACATAGGCATTTGTACTATGTGTAGTGCTTGGTGCGGTGAGTTGTGATGTGCATGTGTGCTTTTGCCTTGGAGGTCTCTTTTGCTAAGGTATGTTTTTCTTGAGAGCGTCCACATATGTAGGAATGTACTGTATAGGTGTGGGTGGTGTTAGAGGTGTGGTGCTTGTGGTGTTTGTGCAGACAACCTTCTCAGTGCCAGAGGCAGCAAGGATTCTAGATTCTTAATGTAATTGCATCTCACATATTGTGTTCCTAGTTGGTAGAAGAAGAGGGTTGTCCATGTACATGAGGCAGTTGCTACACTGTCTCACGATGCCCATATCAAGAAGACTAGCAGAAGAAACGAGAGGCAATTGTCCATCCATGGTTGTCAGAATCTGTGGAAGAAAGGTAAAGGATGGTAGAGTGGGTACTATCAGAATAGAGTACCTATAGGTGTGAGTAGGGCTGGATAAAATCACAGTAGTTCCAAGGGAGGGCATCAGTTACACAGGAGTGCTGGTTAGAGAAAACATGTAACTGAGATACCTCGCAATGGGTTAAAACAGCACAGTGGCATTGCGCAATGAGCAAATAAGTGCAACACCCTGGAAACACAGGGTATAAATACCAGAAAATATGGAAGAATCTAGAAGCTCGAATTACTACCCAATTCTGCTGCCCCCTGCTCTTTCAACCAATCACTCATGCTACAGAAGATCAGACAACCCTGTTACTCTCACTAACAGCAGAGACAAGACACTAACAGCAGAAGATGGCTGCCAGAAACATAGGAAACCTCAACAAGTAAAACAACCAGGCCTGGATAACAGCAGGCCTCTATCCAGACTCAGCTATCTGACTAGAACACAGAAACCTCACAAAAAATGCACAGAGAAGCACAGATAGAGCAGATAGTTATGGGATGCATTTGGGTTTCATGGATAGGCTTATAAAGTCCCCGGTGGTTGTTAGCTTGCGGGGTTGGGGACAGCATAAGTGGGGTTGGGGGTTAGCATAATGGTTTAGGGTTTACCTGAGAGGCATGAGGTAAGGGTATGATTTTCTCCTTTGAGGGAGATTAGTTAGGCTTAAAATGGCCCACAAGGGCAACTAGCTAGTATTCACCCATGAACCTAATCCTTAATCATGACACCAACTTTAGTGCAGCCTATATATTCAACTTCCACTATAGACAGGTTGCCACATCTCTAATATACCAAAATAATTAATTTTGAAATTACAACAAATGACAAAATGCATAGCAACATGCAAAGCTTTACATCTCAAACTGTCTCCATGGCTGAAGTTAAAAAAGCCACAAACAAACCTAAAACTGACCCAACCAGCACCCACTAATTTTCTTCCAGAATTCATTAATTTAGCAGTAAATATACTCACCTATTCCATGGAAATACTTATAAATAGGGCTATCAAAGAAAAGTATGTCCATAAAATATGGAAGCAATCAGATAATATCCCACTACACAAGGGTGACACAACAGAAAATGTCTCTTATTTCTCAATAGCCATCCTACCTCTCATCTCTGAAATATGCTCACAAAACAATTTAACTTCCTCTTCACAACATGACTTCTGACCAAATCACAGTAATAAAGCAAATCTTCTTGCCTTTCTAAATGAAGTTAACTACAGGAAGAACCAAGAACTGTATGTTGCGTCTCTGTTCTTAGACTTAACTAAAATATTCAGTACCTAATTTTACAATACCATACCATACAGGTTAGGCAAACTAGGGCTAAGTAATGACACTCTACAGTATATTGGTTTAAAGGTTATCCTGGGAAATGTTCACAGTGAGTATGCTGGAAAGATGTTTGCTACACATTCTAACCTATAACTAATAGTGTCCCACAAGGAGCCATTCAGGGATCCCAGCTATGTAATATATTCATTAATGATACGTACAAGGTGGCTGGAAATTCGACCTTAACACAATATGCTGGTGAGTCTACAATGACATTTGCAGCCAGATATCCCTATGAATGCCATGTACTCACCCAGGCTCTTTCAAAAAGCTATTGAAATCACAAGTAATCTAAAATACCAAAAACACTGAAAATTATTATTTTCAAGTTCAAATGCAGTTTGGACTTCAAGATCACCTCTCTAAATAGTGCCTTCATGGAAGTGCCATGGATAGCTCACACCAAACTTCTTGGGATAATCATTGATCAGTTTGTGATAAAATAAATCAAAAATTGTAAATATTATATGAAATGGAATGATCACCAGAACCAACTACTCAGCAGGAGACTCCCCCTTTCCTAACTACATAGGCAAAATCTGGAACTCACTGCCCCCTGATATTACCTCAGCAAATTCTATCATTAAGTTTAAACAACTACTAAAGGAACACCTGTTTATCAATAGACAATGCCCATGCCTTCCCCCAGGTTGACCTTCTACACCTGCTTTTCCCTCAGGACTTTCTCTATCAACCTCGGCCTACTAATTTACTGTAGGTACTAGTTTTCTTAATACGCAAACCTCATCTACTAGGAGTTCTGCTATACTCCTGAAAGCTCTCTACTACTCACTGTACTCCCCATCTCTTTCATACACCATCATACTCAAACACAATATTGTAAATTTACACATATCTATCGGTGAATTATACATACTCTCATCAATTCAAGTAGAAATTACTGGACATACACAACTAATGTGTCCTGCTACTACAGTTTTCCGCTAAAATATTTTTTTTTCTCTATGTACTTCTAATATGTTATGTTTTGTACTTGGTCTCTGTATTTGTTAAATGACTCTATGTGTTTGCTTGCCTTTATATATTTACAAACTCTGGAGCTTTTCTCCCTGGTCCTCTGCTGAAAATGGACATTTATCCAGTCGGATTCTCCCGGTCAACAAATGTAAAATAAATAAATAAATAAATGTTTAACAGATTCAGCTTTACTTCCCAGTGCCCAAACACTCCTGTTCCCTATGTATTAATGCTTGTATTGCTGGCTTTTAATAATAAAAAACACTCCAATACTTTTTAAATATTGTGCTAACAAGTAGAAATCAAGTTTAGTGCTATATTCGCAGCAGAATACACTACTGTACAACACTGAATAAAATAGCTTAGCTATAACTGCAAACCATTTTAATGCAAAATCAGTCAAAGGTTATACACAACATACTTTTCAATTCACATAGATGTCTATCACTTACTAACTTTATACAAAAATATACAATCTACTTAGACTTCTTAGATCACTCACAGAACTAAAATCAATTAGCTGTAGAAAAATCAAACTCCCATGACATTGATTTTCTCTGCTCTGTATCTGTGACTAAAGTATGGAAATCCACCAACAGACACATGTATAGAACCAGGCAGTAATACATTCAAACTAAAAAAAAAACTGTAAATCTGTAAATAAGATGGCACTCTACACATAGACAACTGACATAAATAGACTTGTACATGTTCTCAATCTTGTCACCGCTATATTGCGATCATTTGCTAAGGCACATCAAGGTAACAAACACCCTTGTTAGTACCATTTTGGTATCCTACCACTCTCTTCTATGACACTTCTTTATTTTAACTTTTCTTTTTAAAAATCAGATTCTTCTCACTTTTCATTTTACATATGTATAATTTAGTGTCATCACAATACTGTTATAAAATGTTTTCTTTTCATGTGTGATATTTATTTCTGAATTACTTTGCACCCATTACTGAATGTGGATATTTTGTTTCTCTTTGTACACCATGTTTCTTGTATTTGCTCACAACTTGCTGTGCGCACCCTTGAAATGTAGATAGTTCTTTATATTTTGTGACATATCTTAAAGTTTTTTTTCCTGTTCTTTCACTTTAAAACAGATTTCTACCCAGTCAAACTAATCCCTTAAAATGAAAACAAACCAGCAAACAAATCAATCAATCAATCAATCAATCAATCAATCAATCAATCAATCAATCAATAATGCAGCAATAAGCACATACTATTGAACACCAAGTGGATTAAACATCCCATGAAAATACATGTTTAAACACAAGTGCATTAAGTTTCTCTCATAAATATGTCTAACTTGTTGAACATTAAAAAAATACCTAAACATAAGTTTTCATAAAAAGTATATATATATCAGCAAAAGTTTCTCACTGAAGTACAGAAAGCAAGGGAACAAAGCTAAAGATTATTTTTTCAGTACATGTACTCATCATTAGTGGCATGATAAATGGCATGGCCAGATTCTGAAATCCTTTACTGGCCTTTCATCTGCCACAGAGGGTATCCCTGGACTCAGGTCCCAGTTTATTCGCAACAATAACTTTCTATAAATCTGCACAACAGGATCCATATGGATCTAATACTCTACACTCTGAAACAAGGAATTCTGAGGATGACTACTAAAATGGATGAAGCTGATTGTCTGTACTTTTGAGTAGCAGTAACTCAGAGATAATAATATATGGCAATACTATTCAGAAACTATGGCAGTAAAGTCCCACTTCATACAAAGAAGGCCTTCAAGAAGTTATTTCTAACACAGGTCTGGTATTTGGTATTGAAATGTCATAGCTCGGAATTGTCAGTTTTGAATACTCATATTATGCTCATAGACCTATACTTAGATCAGAACATCATCTACCTCAAAATGGTGTCTACCTTTCATTCAGTCAGAAAACTTTCAGCTGGTCTTAAAAATAAAAAAAAAAAACAGACAGTAAGTAAAATAAAATAATAAAATGTTATATCTGTGTCTCACAGACCACTCTTATCCATCCATCGATAACATTTTTTCCCATATGGGGTCAGGGTGTCACTTCAACAGTGACAATCATCTTGAGCCGAGGATTATACCACTGGGTGGCTAGCCCTGTAGCAGTAGTTCATCCGTACCACTCACTGACACATGCATTTGCACCTACAACCAATTTAGAATGTCCAATCCACCTACTGCATGTCTTTGGAATGTGGGAGAAAACTGGAGCACTCAGAGGAAACTCATGCAATTGCAGGGAGGACATGCAGACTCCACATAGAAGGAGCCCCCACTGAGAATCGAACCAGAGAACCTCTTGATGTGTGGCGACAATGTTAACTGCTGCACCACAACGGCCACTCTGACAAACTTATATACACCTTTATATTAGCAGATAGTTCTACAATTTTACCATAAATGCTTATTGGCTGCCAGCAGGAAAACATCTCTGTAGCTTTATCTTCTTATCAAGGAAAACTTTCCAGTTTTTTTTCCTGGAAAGTGTGTTCTAGGTTTTCATAGCAGACTTTATTATTACAGTTGTGCATAATGAGTATAACTATATCCATGCTGCAAAAATGGAAAAATATGCAAAATGCATAAGACTATAAACATATTTGAAACATATCCTGTATAACAGCAAAAAAGCACTATGGTTGTAACAGTGCCTACAGATGTATGCCACAAAACATAAAACAGAAAAACAAGACACAGAGGTTGACCCATGTACCTGCTTTTTCTTGCATAAATTAGCAAAGTAGGTGGTATTCATAGTCAAATTGAAAAGTATGCTGTGCATTCTTGTGCCAAAATCTTGAATGTGCATTTAGGCAGTGATTCATAGTTTCATGAAATATTATATGAAAAATTGTTAAAACCCACAGAAAAAGGGGTATGCAAATGAGTGTATAATGACATGCAAATTATGTAGTGCAGTTTGATGAGATAATGACATCCAAATGAAGATCAGGGAAAGGAAGTCACAATTCATAGCCATCGGGTGCATAGTGGTGTAGCCACTTGCATCTGAGTGTAACAGCAAAAAAGCAGACAATGTTGTATTGGTGCAGCAGCAAAAATGCTTGAAGCAGTGGTAACAATTGTGCAGCAACATTTACTTAGCATAGGCAGTGGTCATTTGGGGCATGACGTGACCATAGCACCAAAGGAAGTGATATCAGGAAGGCATGACATTGCATCAGCTGACAGACAAGCAAATAACTGGAGTTATTCAAAGTGGACAGTGATATTATACAGGAATTGACTGACCTGTGTGTCCCACAGACTGGGATTGGAGAAATGTGCTACCAAGGTATTGCAGCTCTTACCATTTAGTTACAGGAACCTTCCAGAGACAAGAGGGGCCCACTGTGATTCTCACAAGCATAAGCATGTAGAATACACAAGGCATTTTCGGTAAATTATTGCCATATGTTGATGAGGAGAATGGCTTCTCCAATATGGTTGGGAACAGAGCCACCATCATGAATTGCTTTTATATATTCTTCACCTCACCGAAGCACTGGAAACTACAGATTTCACTTATGTGGGAATAAAAGTCTCACTTCATTTCCACAGACAGCATTGTATCAATAGGAAGGGCTATCATTCCATCATCTTCCAGGTAGTGTGCAAAGCACAGGGCTTATAACTCAAACATCTGAACAATACCCTTGCAGTACCCATGGTTTCCACATATGGCATGAATATCATATTTATTACTTCTTTATGCAAGGTGACATTCCACAGGGCCATCAAGTGGATAAGTGTAAGCATGTCACTGCATTCATATATCAAAAACCACAGACAGTATATACCCATAACTAAATGCGGCCTATGTATTTATCATCCCCCCCCTGTATGCTCCTACTCTGTTGCAGGGGATGCAAGACAACACACGCAAGGGAGAGTGGTGAGGGTCACACTTGCACAGGTGCCTAGGAACAAATAAATAAATAACTCTCTACATAACTGGGGGATGAGGGGCTACTGGTCAGTAGAGGCAGTGATACAAGTCACTGGTAAGAGGTTACCAGTGCCATAGATGATTTCCTTAGCTGACCATGACGGGAGGCCAATACAGGCTTCTACTATGTGGGCACTGTGGCATCAGGACATAGCAGAAGCACAGCATGCCCCCTGTGAAGGGTGAACATAGGTAGCCTAGAGCACCGAGAGAAAGACATAGCAAAATCCATTGAACAGGACATGTATGGGGTGTATAAATGGGACACTTCACCATTGATGGCTTTGTGGCATGGCCACCACCTGTGGTGAAGTGGATATGGTGATATACTACCACTGTGGGTTGTGTTCATTGTGATGATCATACCATGCAGCCACCAGTGGTATGCGCATCTCCTGACCATGAGCAACAATAGGGTAGAGGCCATCGACAGCAGCACTGGATAACATCTGCATGTGTTGATCATGGATGCCAAATGTGCTCATATAAACCTTGTGAGCCAAATCATGGCATTATCTCTCAGCTCCAGGTTTAATAGTGGTTGGAAGTATCCTGCCAGAGGACTCGCACCATGCCAGTCATCATCATGTTGGTATATGCAGCTGTGCAGTGTACCTAGATTACAGCTGTGCACTGTACCTAGATTACAGCTGTGCACTGTACCTAGATTACAGCTGTGCAGTGTACCTAGATTACAGTTGTGCACTGTACCTAGATTACAGCTGTGCAGTGTACATAGATTACAGCTGTGCAGTGTACCTAGATTACAGCTGTGCAGTGTACCTAGATTACAGCTGTGCACTGTACCTAGATTACAGCTGCACATTTGTTGATTGATATCTAGAGCAACCCATATGTCACAAGCAGGCTGTGACAGAGGCTGCCACCTTGAACCACAGTGGTAGCCCACCAAATGATGGGTATCAGCATGTCAGATGTGCCATGCTGGTTGATTGTTACAGGCTCTGCGGTAGCAGTAGCAGTGCTGTCAGTCACAGGGAAGCCACTGTTTGACAGGCGTTGTCACTCCCCTATGTGTTGTACATCATGTAGGGTAGCAGGAAGGGGGAGGAGACCACAGTGTCACTCTGGGCAATGTGTATAGGACCACTTAAGAGAGAACCAGAAAGTGTTACTGTGGTCAGGACTGTCACTGTCTGTCAGGAGGTTCCATTATGAAATATCAAACATCCAAACCCTGAGCATCAGAAACACTGAAGACTAATGTCCAAAACACAAAAGGATGAAAGTGGTAACTGCAAGTGTTTTTACAGTGGAAGCAAGCCTCCCACACCCCCCAAAAAAAACTTATATATAGAAACTCTACAGTTACACCAATGGGAAAGCAGACAAATTCCTCAAATGAAAAGAATCACTGTTGGCACACACTGGAAAATCACGTCAGCAGTAATCTCCAATGGAAAAAGCAGTTGGCCTTGTGTTCCTTTGCATTTTGTGCTTTGGGCAACTGACATGCAGGGAATTTCGCTTCAGATGCCTGCAGAGATACCATGTGCTGAACTCAGCCTGTTGTCCTGGCAAATCTTTTACAGGTGTTATTGCAGTAGTAGTCTGACATGCGAATACACAGTACACAATAAATATCAGACTGACAGTAGTACCCATCCCACAAACCGTGATGCCCTGTGGTGTTCATGCAAATGAAAGGTGAGTGTGTGCTGACAATTAACAGTCAGTTCAGACACCTACCTGTGCTTGTGGTCCTAGGAGTCTCAACACCCAAAGTACCTATGAAACACAAATGCTGTGGTCAGTGCATGGTCCTTGATGTTAGCCTGGGCATTGTTGCTGTATAGTAATATACAGTATGGCTACCAACCTACCTGGTCTCCACTTGAGATGCAAGGCATCTGGCAACACCTGTAAGTTATGTCCATGCACTCCAATATGATAGCTGTCTCCTCATCCTCTCCTTGCAAGGATACCATGAATGACTCATCATCACTCAGCCTTGTAGTAGGAGGTGGGTCCCCTCCTGTTGCAGTCCTTTCTGCTGTTATGTTGTGTGTCTTTTGCAAGGGCCTCTTTATCATGTCAATGACATTCTTCCATTATTGCAGTGTTATAGAATTCATCCCACCAAAGCACTGACATTATCAACCCTCCACTATGTCCTACATGTGCTCCTGCAAAGTATGGGGTGTACCTCATCACCCAAGTAGCTGTTGGCCATGGGTCCTGAGTGCCTGTAGCAAGCTGTCATTATTGGGGTGAACTTGTATACGCTCCACCTTCTTGCATGTTTGGAGGACATATGTACATCATGGAAGATTGCTGACCATAACAGTAGGCGGGTGATGTGTTGGTATAGTGGCGTACCAATATCACACCTATACTGGCCTGGCTAATTAGGTCAAGACAATGCTGGACAGGTATAGGTAGATATTGGTGGACATAAATCTGCTGACCGTTGGGGTATTCCAATGGTTGGCAAGGCATATAATGGAAGGAGCAGAAATGCACAGGAATATGGCAGTATTATTGACACAAATGGGTCTATCAGTAATTTTAAGGGATGTGGACTTCCCAAACAGCAGGCATGGTTGCTTACAGAGCCAAATAACTGCCACAGGAGGCAATGATATCATGCCATGTGTACCATTGTTGATTAACCATTGCAGTCGGCTTGCAACAGTGTGACTTGGGGGGAGGGGGGAGTATTGCCTGTAGTAAGCTGATTGATACAAATGTAACATTCAGCTTCCTCCAGAGTAAACCAAAGTTCCTTCTTTTTTTTTTTTTTTTTTTTTGTTCTTTGGCTCTTTGCTGAACAGCTGACAGGGCATGAATTGGCTGTAGATAGAAGGAAGCTGATTGGTACAAGTGCACCAATTAGCTTTCTACAGTCTAAACTGAAGTTTTTTTATTTTTTTTTTTGAGTGGCGTGTGCATTGCCTGTAGGAAGCTGATTGGTACATTTGTGCCGATTAGCTTGTTTCTGTGGCCAAAGTCATTTTTTTTCTTCACTTGAAGAGCTGGTGGGGGGTCTATTTTGGGAATAGGCACCAGGCAGTAGATGAGACAGTTATGTATCTGGTGGGGCTTTTTTATGGAAATGTGAAATGTTGCAGGACAAATCTTAGCCACAACCAGTGCAACCATTGCAAAGGACTGGACTTCACTTTATTGCATTCCTAAGACAGCATAAGGCACACAGAAAGGGAGGGAGGGTAGATCAGCTGTAAGAAGTAGGAAGCTGCAGTCCTGTTTTTTTTTGGGGGGGTTGTATTGCCTCTAGGAAGCCAGTTGGTACAGATGTACCAAATGGCTTGCTGCAGTGAAAGCCAAAGTCCTTCTTTTTTTTTTGGGGGGGGGGTGTGTACTGCCTGTAGGAAGTCAATTTATACCATTCATACAGACATGTTATGCATGCTCACTCATAAACACAGGCCATGCATTGCCTGCTTATACAGACAGGCTTTGCATTCCCACTCATAATACAGACATGCTGTGCATGCCTGCTCATACAGACAGGCCTTGCTTTCCCACTCATAATACAGACATGTTATGCATGCGTACTCATACAGACAGGCCTTGCATTCCACGTCATACAGACATGCTGAGCATGCTTGTCAAACAGACAGGCCATGCATGCCCACTCAAACAAACATGCTGTGCATGCCTGCTCATACAGATAGGCCATGCATGCATGCTCCAACAGACAGGCCATGCTTGCTCTCTCCTATAGACATGCTGAGCATGCTCACTCAGACATACATGGCTTGCATTCCCAGTCATAATACAGACATGCTATGCATGTCTGCTCATACAGATAGGCCTTGCATTCCCACTCATACAGACATGCTGCGCATGCCCACACATACAGGCATGCTGAGCATGCTCGTCAGACAGACAGGCCATGCATGCCCACTTAAACAGGCATGCTATGCATGCCTGCTCATAGAGACAGACTGTGCATGCCTGCTCATACAGATAGGCCTTGCATTCCCATGCAAACAGACATGCTATGTATGTTCACTCATACAGATAGGTCTTTCCTGCCTGCTCATACAGGCAGGCCTTGCATTCCCACTCATACAGACAGGCTGCACATGCTCACTCATAGGGACAGGTCTTGTATTCCCACTCAAACATACATGCCAAGCATTCTCAATCATACAGATATGCCAAGTATGCCTGCTCATACAGACAGGCTGTGTGTGAATGCTGCTACACTACAATATGGCACTAAAGTGCACTAGTGCCACTATTAAGTAAAATGTGGGGAGTGATTCACAGACTGACTTCTTGTATTGCTATAGAGCCCTGATAATGACTTCTTATGCCAGTGTGCCAAGGAGATGGCCTGCTTGATGTGACAAGTTGAGCAAAATTATGCAATTTCTCCTACAAAGGGAGTAACTTTTGGTGCCACATGCAGATCGTATTCATAAGACAGATGCCTGGTACAACCTTAAGGACCAGCTGATCAGGGTAATTGGCATCCCCCATACCAGTAAGTGTGCACCAGGATGATGTGCAACGTATAATCTGAAGATCCCAGGGTGTGGGAAGAAAATGTAAGGCAGAAATGTTCAAAATGGCATAATAAGTGTTTGCTTTTTATACAAGTCATATCTCTCAACATGCAGATATTGAAAAGAGGAACAAAGACTCTTGAAAAGCAGGAACGTTTAGCTAAAAACCTGAACATCTAATTAACAAAAAATTTGAATACAAAATAGCACATAACTTTTTCCACTTCCAGTAGGAATGCAGGATATTTCTCAAAAACACATTTAAAAAACAGAGTGACAAAAGTGATGGAAAAAAATAATCATATTATCAAAGAGACAGTGTAGTAATCCCAGGTAGATAGCCCATCACAATTGTCTTCCAAGCTCAACCATCAGGTTACCAGAGACAGAATTGGCCCATGCTGCCAGGCAACTAGACTCAGGACCACCACCTACTTGTTTACAGTAATGACCTCCTGGATTGGCAGCAGATGGTATAGTGCCCCTACCATTTGTCTACCTTCTGTTTTTCTATTTAACTGTATCACCTGTCTCGTCCTACCTTGCGTATGACATTCTCCTCTTTCATTCATATAGTTGCATGTGTTTTTGTATGCCCCTGCTGACTTGCCCCCTTCTTTCTCCCTTTATGCCTCTCACCCTTCCCCTCACCTTTTCCCCATTTCCCCCATATATGAAAAATGGGGCCTAACCCCACAAAAATATGTTTGCTATACATCACTCAGCGCTGTTTTACTTTAGTTTTGCTGAGAGTACCTCTGCTGGTTAAATTCCTTTTCCTACTTTTCTGTACCCCTTTCACGGAATTAAAAAGGTATCCAGCTTGTAGGGCATCTGTTAACTTGCCCTTCACATCCTCAGAATATTTTTCTTTGTAGTGTGGAACAGCATCTTGTTACTGCCATAGGCAGAGCATACTACCTGCTATTTCTCTTATATACGTTGCCATGAATTTTGCAAATTGAGGCATGAGACTGCTTCCTGGTCCTTTTTGTGTGCATTCCTGGTTACATCAATCTGATTTATGGGTGTTAAAAACTGGAATCCCATTACTAATGGGTGAAATCCAGGAAAAAATAGCCATGATTTTTAGGATTCATGTCAAGTGTCCAAAAGCAGGTATAATCAACTCAAATAAATAGAAACTTATAAACCAAAATTGCCTTCAGTGAACATTGAAAGAATGTTTTTTGTAGGAGGCCAAGCCCTCGGCACCCCCTATGTGCGGGCCACCCCCCCACACTTCCCGGAATTATATATATATATATATATATATATATATATATATATATATATATATATATATATCACCGCTGCACAACAGTGGAGAAAAAGACAATCACCAATTTTGTCTATGTTTCATTTTTTATGGATTTGACAAAATCGCCTTCAATGGATTCACGTGCTCTTGATTTTAAAATGTAATTTTCATTTATTACCACAGTTCTGTTACAATTTTTAGTGTCGCTATATACTTACAAAATTAAAACACATTATATGTACAAAATACTCAATGATTAGATTGACAGTATTGTAAACAGTAAACAAAAGAAAAAATACAAGTTATTGTGAATTAGCACTCTAGCCTAAAATGTCAATTTCCTTGAAATTCTTATGTTTTCCAATACTCAATCCAGATATGGAATTTAGCAGGTTTCCCCAGAAGAAAGGAAAATCTGTGTACATTTTCCTGCTAGTACTGGATGACGTGGAAAGGGCATGGGTCACATGAAATAAAAACAGGATGTTACTGTACGATAAATATAATTTTATACCATATTATTATATTATGTATTATTGTGCCATAAATATAATTTATATTATACTATTGATATAATATAATGTTGTAGTACAATGTAAAAATGAATACTGGAACTGTAGTGGAACTGCTACTCATGAATGAAACTGTAAATGATGAAACATCTGTGGCTTTTTTGTGTGACACATCAGTTTAGTAGCTTCAGTATTTAACAACAAGTTCTGGGATATCAGGCCTAGAATTAGCTGCCTAAGAATATAATTTTTTTTTAATCAGGCCCAATATGACTCTCTTTTCAGTACACAATACACGAGACACTGGGACTATGTCAGTGTACGTATCAAGGTGTTTATCAAATATTTGCTCATCCTTATCATCTCACACTTCATTTTTGCAATGCTTGGATTACTGAGTTCAGGATATTATGTAAATAGTCATGCTTCATCCACTTGTATATGTTAAAGGTTATCTGTTTATCTGTTTATTACACAGTATTGTAGAAAAGGCAGATGGTATAGTATGAGAAATGATGGAATCATCCATTCTAATACCTTCAGGCCAGTACTACAGAAAACTTAAACCAGCCTATACATGGATGCATTATGGCACCTGATTTTATAACCAGCAACAGCAATGGCTTCAATCCAGTGGAGTCCAGGTAATGATGTCTTATCTTCTTTAAGCGATATAAAATGGGAGGAATTATACTAGGTTCCATATCTTGCTAGAATATGTTCATAGCACATGAGCACCGTGGATAATGGCATTATATCTGGTTCCTAAGGGGTAGGCTAGGACACCACAACATCTTGTCTGGGGACACTTTCTACTGGAAGATAGAAAAAATGGGGGTAACTCCTAGATGCATAAGGTTATATCACTTCTGCAAATGATGACTTCTCCAATCGAAAATCACATGAGTTTTTTTTCTTGTTCTGTACATCTGAGAATGAGAGTAAGTCTGCTTTGTGAATTGTAAACCATTAAATGTCATGTTGAAGTATACAGTAAACTCTTTAGTCATTTAAAGTAAAGTTAATTGAGATTCACCTGAAGCAAGATCAACAACAACACAACGTCACAGCAGAAAGGTTTTGTTAAATAAAACATGTTTCTTTGACAAGGTAATTTACAGTCATTGGTTGCACAAATGCTGAATATGGACTTACTGAATATTTTAGTTTAGCATTTGATTCAGTTGCATTTAATCTTGTCTCCCTGATAGACATTCTAGAACGGAGTCACAGTACGGTATATTGAGTTTGGATCAATGGAGAGAAAAGTTTTTGCGACAACATAATATTAACTTGTCTGGTAGTTGGTGCAGAAAGTTAAGGCTGTGAGCTGTAGCTCCTGTCATACAGGGTTCAATTCACACAGTCCTCACTTGCCTGCTGTGTGACCTTGAGCAAGCCACTTAATCAGACATTGCTCCTGGATCATCCCTGAAAAGGAGCTGTGTGTCCATTCGGCCTACCTGGTTAAAAATGGGTATTATTATTAGATTAAGGAAAAAAGAATGGTACGTATAATTCAAAAGGTCAGTTTTGGTGCTAGACCTATTTAATGCATCTTTTTCTAAAACTGTGGCAGGACTATAATTCAAGTGCTATCAAGATGATAAGATCAGCAATAGCACTGACACTCTTCAAAGATTTCAGCAATTAACAGGACATAATTTCAGCCAAATGAATGGATCACAAGTTGACATATGTGATTCAGTACAGACAGAAGCATTAACTTGTGCATCTAGAATGTAAGAACTCAAATATATAAGTTGTGGTAAAAAGATGTGATGATTACAAAATACAAAAGGGATCAGTGCAATTATAATTGACAGCCTTGTAGTGGCCAATCAATATACCAAAGCTTTGTGGAAAGAACTAGTCAGACATTACTGTATGCAGGGATTAGTTCATCAGGCAGATGAAGCATGCGGAAAAGACACTGTATGTCACTAATGACTTTATCTGGACCACTCATTTCTGATTTTGTTGTGTCTCTTATAGACAAAGATAAGATGGAGGCAACATAATGAATGGCAGCAAGGTGGTGGTGGTGTAAACATGAAGCCAAAAATCATAACGTGGTGATGCTGATGAATCATAACCTTTGTACTGTGGAAAAGTGGGGAGAGCAAGAAATGAGGTATATAAATCTTCACATATATCATGGATACAAGCATGGCATGAAAGATAAGGTTTTGTAGAAGAACAAAATGTTCAGGGGGAAGGAGACTGGCAGATGATTAGATAGAGGAAATACCAGGATGCATTTCTTCATGGAAAGAGTGGTTCATATGTAGAGTAGTTTCTGTATGGAGGCTGAAATATTAAATATAGTGCAGGTGTTCAGAAATGTACAGGATAAGCATAAGGATCTCAAGCTGTAAGAAGAACGAAAACATTAGATGTGACTTAAAATTTCTTGACTTTTTACGGATGACAGAAGAAACAGTTTAATAGCATGGATCCATCTGTCATTATCTATTATAAGTTTTTATGACTCAATAATTCATTTTTTTTACATCTGTATTAATATTCCTTACAATTTAAATAGATTTCTGATCTCTGAATTTCCCTTTGTTATTAAAGTAAAAGCTTTCTCTTTCCTGCCCCATTTGGATGAAAAAGTTAGTTGAAATGTAAACCTTGTGTTTGAAGTTCTTCATTTATTGTATTAACTATATGTCAGAATGCTGCCTCAGTCCTAAACTCCTGTGACTTATCAGCTAAAGATTTGTAAACAGAAAAGAAATCCTTCATAAAATGTGGCAAATAGTATTTGTCATACTAGCTGTAGTCATTACAAGGTCCATGAAATGTTCTTTCACTCCAAAAGACCATGAAATTGACTTTAATCATAAAAATTGCATAGTCAAGGCTCATTATTTAGTCTTTATTTCATTTATTTTATCTGTTCCTTCTGTTCTCTAGTTCTATTGTTTTACAGATCGATGAGCCTGAAGATCCATTTGTGAATGATTGTGCTGCCTTGAACAAAGTATTTAACCTCCCTGGGTTTAATTTCTCCTGTGTTCTGTTTAGATCTGTGGTGTCAGTCAAAGCAGTCACAGAGTAGTATTGCTTAATGGCCACATTTGTGCCACCTGATGATCCATTTGTGACTGATTGTGTTACCTTGAACAAATTATCTGAACTCCCTGGGTTTAATTTGTTCCGTGCTCTGTTCAGAAGTGTGGTGCCAGTTAAAAGAGTCACTGAGAGGTACTACTTTATGACATACTAGACTCAGAGCATGAAATGTTTTCAAGAATCTGAAGCTAGCTAGGGATACACATCTCTGACCCCATAAAAACAGTCAAAATAAATGATTTAGAGAGCTACATCATGGATGGTGAGTAATAACATCTTAAGAAAGTTGTTTTTCATTTTATTGTGCAATTTTCCTGCACAGCACTTCAGGAAAGCAAAATATTTTACACTAAATCGTTTGTGAGTTAAAACCTGCAATTTGTAAATCCTGTACTGGAAACTTTTAGCCTTTCTTCATAAGTTGCTGCATGACATTGGTTTGGCTACTCCAGGTACTTGTAGTTGATTACAATGAAATTTTGTGATGTGGGTTGAATTACACTGGTTTTGGAAAATACTGATTTATAGACAAATTGGTATACAATAACTTATATGAACCAATTTCTGTTAAAATGCAATGGCTCAAGGAAATACCTTTATACTTCTGTTAAAGAGATACCCATTTAATTTAAAATTTCAGTGATAGTAAAGTGTATTACTTTCATTCCCCACATAGCATTTGTAGTTTGTACGCACTACTGTATGTGTGTGTGTGTGTGTGCGTGTGCGCGCGTATGTGCATGTATGTGTGCGTGTGTGTGAATATAATACACTGCTTTCAGTAACAATGTATGGACTTAATGAAAATGTATTTGTTTTACAGCTGTTATATTGGATACAGATGGCTTGTGCTGATTCCATGAAGTTACATTCTCTTTCAGGGAAGTGATATCATTTGTAGAGCTGTAACAAAAATTAGTCAGGCAGAACTGAAGTCCTAAACTTCAAAGAAGAAGTCTGAAAAAATCAGAGCATCGAGAAGAACAAGCATATTTTTGAACATGCTTTCTCCTGGGACTCATTAACAAATAGCAGCAGGACTACCTTGCAGTTGCCTGTGTATGTGCTCCCAGAAAGTATGGTAAAGGAAATGACTGCTTGCAAAAGAATACAACTGGATGAACTTGTGTTTACAGACTAAAGTTCATGAACTATGTGGCCATTCTAAGTATTTCTAGAATATGAAAGCTAAAATCACATGATTTAAAAGTGTGAAAAGGGGAGTATCCTTTTAGAGCTCAGTTAAAGAAGACATAACAACTGCATTTTTTTTGCCTGGTATTTACATCTTAAGTAGTCAGCAGCAAGAGTATGAAGGGAGCCAGCAGTTACTGAAAAAAAAAGCGCTGGTGAATTGCTCCAGTGTTCCGGTGCCCAGTTACCTTAGCATGAATGCCTCCCTGGGTTTGCCCTGAAAATAGACCAAGTTTAGTATGGGTATCATGGTGAAAAAAGTAAACAGAAAATAATGGACAAATTGGGTAGGCCATGCCATCCATTTTTTATCAAAATTTATGCTTCTACTTTTTCAGGACATTTCACATATGAGACACTTCATAGCAATGCCCAAATGACATTAAAGACATGAGGTATCCACTGTCTGGTCCAGATATATACATATGTGGCAGCAAATGTTTTGTGCTTACCCAACGATACAGTTATGTGAAATTTATACAGTTGCTGGCCAATCACATCTTGTCCTCTATAACTTAATGTGGAAATACTTTGACTCCCTGTTTACCACACACAACTAAATAGTCATAGCAAGAGAAATAATAAGGAAAATGGATGAGACATCATGCACAATGAAAGAGGTTGTGTCCTGTGAAAGCAAGAATCCTGGGGAAGGGAAATTGATAGCTTAAAAAAAGAGTGCATTATGTGACTACAGTTCTGCAAATGCATATTAATAAAAATCATGAATGGGCCCTAAAATCTAAGTTCATCATATTGGCATGGGGTCTATAATGAACTATTAAGTTTCATTACTTGAGCATGACAATATTGCTAACTATCTAAACATTACAATAAAAAAGGACAAAAAGTCACAAACTAAAAAGTTGCCATGCAGGAGGTTGCACCTTCTCCATCATACAGATTCTGACCCCACACCCCCACTGTGTAAATATACAACATAACAATGACAAAAAACTTGCAGAAGAGGGTAAGTAAGAGAAATGCTTGCTTTTTCCATTTATTCAGGTTGTCCATCCTTGGAAACGACATTATTACCCAGCCTTGGAGATAATATTTTTAAACATGTAGCAGGGCTAGCCACGGCAGTGTGAACCTTGGCTTTAGATGATTGTCACAGTTAAAGTGACACCCTGACCCCATGTGCAAAAAAATGGGAAAAGGGGTTCATAGGCTCATAGGTGTGTACCAGGCTAATGGCTCTGGAGCCTTTACAAGCCTAGCCCAAATAAATTGCCAGGCACTGTGCCATCCGATGTTAGTTCACAGTGCCCCTATCCAGGAGGGCAACTGGAATGATCCCTGGAGTGAACTTTCTGTTACCCATCCACTCATCAAGATTTCTCTTGAAGAGGGCCAGCGAGCTGCTCTGCTTGAAGAAGGGTTCTGGATGGATGGATGGATGAATGTTTATCAAACAAAAGGTAACACACTAAGAAGGAAATACTTCACTGAAAGATGCACAATGCTTCAGTTATCAATAGAATACATGACATGCTGTAATGCTTCTGAAATAATGAGTTTAGAGGCTGACATTGGCTGCATTAAGGAACACTACAAAGAATGTGTTCAGTTTATGGCTGGACTACAAGACACAAAGAGAGGAAATCTATGGGGAAATTTTATTTATTTACTAGGTATGTCCACTGACACAAGTATTCCATTTTAGGTTTGACCCAAGAGCACTGTCTGTTTAAATGAGTTATTCAGAGGTAGGTGAGAGACAAATGGAGGATGACAGAATCAAACCCTGAACCACATGCAGCAGGTGGGTGACAGCTCATAGTCACAGTCCTTTAAGTCTTCTATACTGTCTGCACATTACAAGATTCTATTGTACCAGGTGTAAGGGACAGGATGAATTAAATGAGCGATTCATGCTACAAGTGGTAAATGGCTGACTCTGTCACCACTTTATGTTGCAGAATAAAAGATTACAGAAACTTATCAAAGTTTTCTGGATCTTTCTATGGCAGTTACCATCTAGAACAGAAGTACAACACCTGTAGCTGTTTATCACTGCAAAGTCTGATGCAAGGTAACCAAGCAATTCAACCTGTGCAGCCTTGTTTCAACAGAACTTTAATTTACCCACAGCAGAGGGGTGTGGGGGTGCAGGGGGGCAGATGTATTTCTTTTCCATCTACATAAGTGGAATCCAGTTACTAACATGGGTCTGAGGGGATGACAAATTTAATTACTACATTTCCTGCATTCATCCACATTTTAAATACTTGACTGAGAGACAGAGAGTGAAAAAGAGCATGTGTATGTGAGTGCGTGTGTGTGAATTGTTGGGTGGTGGTCAGCATACTGTAGTAAGAAAACATACAGGCCCTTTAAGAGAGAACCATTCAGACTATAGTAATTATTTATTCTACTGGCTGAGTGAGAAATAACCAGCCCTGTAAACAGCTGCTGATTGTGGAGGTTAACATATTAAAATGTAAGCATTTGGTGCATTCCAGAAAGATGAAACCTGAACAGCAAAACTGAAGAGGAATGCATTGCTCTGCTTGAATGCAGAGTGAGAAAGTATATGATCTGAAGGCTGATGTTATATTGCCAACACCTTAGTTTTAGCTTTGTTGATGATATCACTTGAAATTTCACATTCTCTCTCCAACAGTACCTTCAAATGTGGCAGAATGTATCTACACCAAAGAGAAACATAATAAGGCTATCAGCAGATAAACCCAGTTTATCTTTTGCCTTTGCAGTTCAGAGTCCCTAACTGCATGCAAGAAGGGCTCACATACCAAGGCAAATAGGACTTGAGAAAGATAGAAACACTGCCTTCTGTTCCTCCTAAATTGTAGCCTGTATAAAATGTCAGACCCTGTTTTAAAAGCTGTCTACAAGGGAAGATACATTTTGTTAAACAGGTTAACAAATGGCTGAGGAAAATAAAACCATTTTAGATAAAGAGTGAAATGTGCTGTCTTGGAATATTAGATTGAAAAAGCCTTTTGAGTGTCTTTAGTACACAAAAGACTTGGTGGGAGGACGGGTCCACATTGATGAGCTTGACAGAGCAGAATAAGGACATGTTTAACACTATTATAGATTTATCATTGCTTATAAAGGAAAACTAATCTGAATGAAACAAAAGTGGAATCAAGGTATTGAGGCCTTGTGGCCAAACATCCATAAGGACCTAAGAATGGCCTGTTTGATGGATATTAAACATTGAATTCTAATATGAGAGATTCTACTTTTTATTTCCAAGGGGGAGGGAGACCATACATTTATTGTATTGTCTGACGAGCTGTAATTTCATCATGCAGCGTGTTTCCTTTTATAATATTATATACTTCAGCTAGGAAACCATCTGTTTCAGAGGACATGCTGGATTTCTTATTTTTAATTTAACCTCCACTTTAGGGTTGAACTTGGTGGCCTATGCTGTTTACTTAACCAAAAATAATTGGCTACCCTTGTGTGTGCCAAGCTGCCATGTGTATAACATCATGTAGAAATCTTTATAATGTTTGCAAGTTTGCTGTTTGCACAAATAGACTGATCCAGAAACAATAGTGATATGAGCCCTAATAGATAGCCATTGACCCCAGATATGTGAATTTAAACAATGACAAACAGAGAGCCTCAGTGCCGCTGTGGTACAGTGGTAGTGTTGTTACCTCACAGCAAGAGGTTCTCCCATTCGATTCTCGGCTTGGCTTGGGAGTGCCTTCTGTGTCGAGTCTGCATGTCCTCCTCACAGTTGGGTAGCGTTCAAAAGACATGCGTGCGTAAATGGGCATGCCTTTGTTGAAGGTTGGGTGTCGAGCTGGCACCTCGGCATTTTGTAAAAAATCTACTGCCAATCATTAGCGGACTGGACCCCTTACCGGGAAAATGCCGAAAGGCAAACAACAACAAACAGAGAGCCTCATCCCACTAAGGAAGAAGTTAGAGCACAGACTTCTAGCTAAGGTGCTACTTTATTCAGTGCACTTCCTGGTAGCGCCAGCTCCCTCCTTCATCTGTACAAATGTGCAGTGACTTTTTCAAAATAGATCCAAAGTTGGTGGTCAGTCTCGATTTGAATAGGTCAGCCATAAATATAATCACGGAACTTCGAACATGCAAACACAATTGCCAAGAGCTCTTTCTCTATTTGAGCATATTGCATCTTGGTTTGGGTCAGTGATCTGGATGCATAAGCAACTGGTCTGCCCTCTTGAAGAATGACTGCACCAAGACCAAACTTCAAAGCATCACAAGAAAGAGTTACAGGTTTGTGAACATCATAATATCTTAAAATGGGTGGACTGGCAATTTTCTGTCTCAGGACATCAAATGCACTTTGGTGTTGTTCCAACCAGGACCAAGTTACATCTCTGCATGTCAGCTTTCTTAGCGGTGCTGAAAGGTCACTCATATCTGGAATAAACTTGTCCAAATGTATTTATTTATTTATTTATTTAACATTTGTTTACTGGGAAAGTCTGACTGGATCAGGAGCCCCTTTTCAGCAGAGGCCCAGGGAGAAAAGCTACAAATGATACATGAAAGTTAAGACAATTTACACAAACAAGATAATAAACAAGCACTAAAGCACACATTAATAATAATTGGATACTAAATAAGTACAGAGAGGTAGATGCAATAATAAATACTAAATAAGTACAGAGAGGTAGGTCCAATAATAAAACATGTACTAAATTAGTGGTAGATTGCAACTTTTATATACATCAGGTAGGAGTAAGGTAAAGAATGAGGATCAGAACATTAGATGCAAGTAGATGCTTCTAAGGATGGGAAAGTTAATGGTGTGGAACCATGGAAAGCCTGTTAGTCCAATATGCTAGTGGTTAATTGACGAAAGTCCTGTTTTAGGAACAGAAAGGAAAGCCCCTAGAGAGTGAATGGAGTTCACCTGTTAGGGAAAGAGCAGGGGCAGGTCTGATGACATAGAAACTGTTTTTTTTTTGGGTGTGTTTGAAATTGTTAAAGCTTTCAGTGGTAGTAATGTCTGTTGGCAGAGACTTCCAGAGCTTGGCAGTGGCATGTGAGTATAGGAACTGTTGAGCTCTTTTGCTTGGAATGTAGACTGTTAGGAGTTGTTTGTTTTCAAAGTGGAGGGCTCTTGTAGGTATGTAGGGTTTTAGGACAGATTTGAGGGCTGGGCAGCTATCAGGTCTATATATTATTTTATGTGCAGAAGGCAGCTGTATTAGGCTTAGGTGTTGTGTGAGTTTGAACCAATTTAGTTCTCTCAGAGCTAGGCAGTGGTGGGAACAGTAGGGGCAACCTGTGGTGAATTTGACAATTTTATGGTAAGAGGACTGGAGCTTGTTTTTAAGACAAGATTGTAAATTGGTGTATAAGGGGGCTGCATATTTATTTATTTATTTATTTATTTTACATTTGTTTACTGGGAAAGTCCGACTGGACACAGGTCCATTTTCAGTGGAGGCCCGGGAAGAAAAGCTCCACATTACAATACATTACATGAGAGTAAAATGAAGTAGACCATACGTACATATGGTATATATACACATCAGGACAACATGCCGGTGATTAACAAACATACATATAGCATATATACACACAACAGGACATCATGCTAGTGATTAACATTTCTTACAGTAGAAAATCAGAGGTACATTTTTTTTTTCTATTACAGTTATAAGTTTTGTAAGATAAATGTTTTCACCAACAACCTTCATACCTCAACACGCCTTAGTTCCATTATCCAGTATAGGTAGGTCTAGTAGTAAGACAGAAGTGATATTACCAGAGTCAATGGATTTGGACACAGTGTCCATGAAGGAGATTAGGCCAGTGGTGGTTCTGTGTGATAGGTGAAAACCATGTTGGGTAGGGGTAATTAGTTTGTTTTGAATGAGGTGGTACAGCAGTTGCTTATGTCTGCATTTTTCCAGGATTTTGGAAAGAGGAGAGAGGATGGAAATTTGACGATAATTGGATAATTCAATGTAATTGGCCCCTTTATGTAAAGGGGTAATGATAGACTTTTTCCAGAGGATGGGGACAATGGACTCTGCTATAGAGCAATTTATAAGGATACTGACAGGATACGCTATGGCTTCTGCAGCAAGTTTTAAGTATTCAGGGGGGAGGTTGTCAGAGGAGAGGTAGCATGGTTTTAGATTTTGAAGTAGTTTTTGAATGAGAGAGGTAGAGACAGGTTTAAGAGAAAAGGAGATAGAAGCTGTAGTACTGGTTTGTTGGGAATGTAAAGGGTTTTTTTGTTTGTGCAGAAGTCTTGAGATACGGGTAGAGGGGGATCAGAGATGGGGTTTGAGGTAGTTGTGGAGGTGGGATTTGTTAACAGTTTGCTGATGCTGTTTATAAAGTGAGAATTAAACAGGTTGGCTATCTCTGATGGGTTTTTGTCAGGGTATGGTGATGGAGTTTGTTTAGAGCCTGGGGTAAGCAGGTTTGAGATGTATTTCCAAAATTGTTTTGGGTTGTTTTTATGGTTTTTCAGTTGATTGGAAAAGTGTGCTTTTTTATCTAAGTTCACTAGTTTTTTTTTCTGTTTTAGCTGTTTATATTTGATTAAGTTTGGCATCAGATTTGTTATTGTGCCATTCATTCAACACTTTATCTCTATCTTATAGAAGTTGTTTGGTATTAGTTGACCATGCCAAGAAAATGTTGTACGGAAGTAACATTGTCTGGAGCTGACATCTCAAGAACTGCAGTTTGCTTGGAAGGATCTGATTATAAGCCTGAATTGGTAAACAAAATGACCCACATAAGCGACCTCTTGTAGCCTGAGCTTGAATTTCTGAGGATTTAGCTTAAGATTCACTTCACAAGCATGTTCTAGAACTTTTCTGAGGTTTTTATTATGTTCGACTCCACCATTGCCTCCTACAAGAATATCATCTACTATAATAGCACATGGTGTTGGATAGCCAGAAAAAAAATTTGCTCCATTGCAAGTTGAAAGACTTCACTGGCAGAATTTATCTTAAATGGCATTCTCAAAAATCTGTACCTTCCAAATGGTGCAGTGAAAGTGGTTAGCAATGAAAGTTTTTGGTCAAGCAAAATTTGCCAAAATGAACTTTTTGCATCTAAGAAAAATCAGTGGCATTTGGCATACGAGCAGCAACTTCCTCAACTGTACACAGTGGATGATGAGGTTGTTTTAGTGCTTTATTCAAATCTCTTGGATCAATACATATTCTAATATCAGCAGAGCTTTCCTTATGAGCTACCACCATAGAGGATACCCATTCAGTTGGTTCTTCTACTGGACAAATTACTCCTAGATGCACCATTCTGTCTTGCTCAGCTTTGCCTATGCCCTGCATGGCTACTTGAACTTTCCATGCTGGTCTGATAACTGAGCTTACCTCATGGACTAACTTCATGGAGTACACAACTGGGAGTCTGTCCAACTTATGTTCGAAAAGATCAGCATAGTCAGAAACAATAGTTTGTGTGAAATTTTCATTGTTACACATGCTTACATGATGGACTTCTGCATTAGACGAAAGTAGTTCCATTTTCAAACTGTCTTTGAGGCCTAACAATGACTGCACGTGTCTCTTTACTATGTAAAATTGCAAGTCATAGCTGTTCCCAGCAGAATAACATGAAAGCACTACTGAGCCTTTGGTTTGAATTTCTTTATCACCATAAGCAACAAGCACTTTGAAAGATCAAGTTTCTCACCAACTTTTACTTTGGCAAACATTACTGCTGACCTAACACTGCACTTAAAATCAGTATCAACTTTGAGCTCTACAGGTCTCCCTCTAATCAGAACAGTACAAATTACTTCATTATTTGCTAACAAATCTACTGTATTGACTGATCAAGCACAGACATACCATCAACATAAAATGTAGGGTTGCAGTCTTCTAGTTGATCAACTTAACTCTTTGAATGCTCTCTTTTAATAAAAGAATGTGATCCTTTTGATTTATAGAAACTTTTGAAATTATTCCATTTTTTACATGTGTGGCACTGCTGGCCAAAAGCTAAACACTTCTCTCGTTTGGACTCATGATTACCTCTACAATTACGACAGTTGACTATGAGGCCTATCACAAGTTTTGTTGACTCACCCCTCTAGTTTACTGGGTGTGCCTTAGGTTTTATTGTAGTTGCTGTGGGTTTTGCTAGGGAGGCCGAGGGTGTGGCCCTACCATTAGGTCTATATATTTTAACCTTGTGTTGCATAGTATCAACATTAGCACTGGTAGGCACTGCAAGCATGCTTTTCTCATTTGTAAGCATATTCTTGTGCTTTTCTGTGAACTCATATATCTGACAAATTTCTATAGCCTTATTCAAAGTCAAATCACTGTCTTGAAGCAAAAGCTTTCTCACTGCATCATCTTTAATACCACACATAAACCTGTCTTTTAGCAACTCATCTCTTAGATTACCAAATCTACATGTTTTTGCCTTGTTTCTCAAGTCAGTTATATATGCTGCAAAAGTTTCACCAGACCTTTGATCTCTTGTGTAAAATATATGCCTTTCCATTGTAGTATTTATTTGGGGGTTAGACATTTCTCTAAATTTATGTTTTAAGCACTCAGGGCCTTCCTGTGTTTCATCTGGTACCACAATATGGCGATCTTCCCCCTCCCCTGCATACACAACTGGGGCATAGACAAATGAATGCTCCCTTTCAATGGCTTCTGAACCAGCTGGACTAAGCAGAATAAATGCCTTTGTATGTGCGTCTTTATCAGAAAAAGCCTGTATGAAAATATCATACTCTTGCTCAAACACTCTCCAGTTTTCAGCAACATTAGTATCAAATACAAGTGGAGCAGGTCTGCAAAATCCCTCTTCCATGCCAACAAAATGCTTTCTTAATTATATTCAATGCACACACCAGGTACTCGAAAAATATTCAGCTGCACAACAATCTCTTTGAAATGACTGTATTCTGCGAAATAACTGTACTGTAATACTGCACACACTGGTGAACAATTTGCACACATTGGATATTTCAAATAGCTTTAGTTAATACGGTATAGAAGCACATAACAAAAAATATGTCTGTTTTCCCTTTTTTTATACATTTTATATGATTATTTCAAGCATTTCAGTAAGCATTTTGAGTACTTTTTGTCAATATATCACAGTTTTGGACATTTTGTTTTATTAGAAAGTCTTTTTGAATGGCTTTAATGCTTTGTTTTATATTCGTTGAGTAAAAAATAAATTAAATGAGTTTTATTACCTGAATTTATCTTTCTGACCTGTTTGCGAGTCATTTGAGCTTCAAAGGATTCACTTTTGTATTTTCGGCCAATTGTGGCTGAGTGCCTTATGGCCTTGGAGAAACTTTGGATCCCATTCTAACACCATGTTGCTAGTCTTGTGTATTCAAATAAGACAATGAGGTTTGGGTGTTCATTTAAGTAGTTTGTTACACACAAACATGTCGGGATGGATGACTGGAACATTAAACTTAAACTAACTGACTGGCTGCTACACACAGACATGCTTTCACTTTGGCTGCTCACTCAAAATGGCACTCTTGCTTGCATGTACTCAGTACTTATATGCATGTGCCCACAGACTGGAATGACTCTTAAAGGTACAACACACACTCTGATCTACAGCTGGGTTTTCTAAGTTACACCGTCTCTGCCATGGCTGCTCATTGCACAAAAAGTATAACTCCCTAAAATGTAACTCAGGATATCAGTGGGTGTACAAGATAAACCTTGTCCCGAGGGACAGCCATATTAACTCTGAACTTATGAAAGCACTGGCAGATTTGAAATAATTATCAGTGCATCAAAACAATGAAGCTAAGGTCTTTTTTTCTTCTCTGTGCATAAACTTAAGATGCATAAGAATGAGATGGCCACACTAGGTCATAACATCATGATCTAAGAAATAGTGCTCAGGTGAATTCCCTTAATAATCAGGTATAAATGCTTATCATGAAAATCACCAGTTTTAAAACCAGAAGTCAAAGATAATGTTTCCAATATATATAATACATCTGATAGGACTGAAGGAAAGGATGTGGTCATTTTCACTCAAGGATAGATCATTGTGCTTCTATGCAAAGATCTTAGGACCTTGCACATAGAAAGGGCTCACTGCGCATTAGCTCATGCTTCATCTGTCTCTTCACATTAGCCTCATCCAATTTTCCTTAAGCTTCTGTCATTTACACCAAAAGGGGTAACATTGAAATCAGCAAGGATGGCTGTGCCACTGTCCTGCAGTGACTGCTGATTTACATATGATAATAAAGACTACTTAAAACTGGCTTTGTCTCAGAATCCAAGCACCAGATGACCTGTTTTTAATTAGTGGAATGGTACTGGAAGGGCCACAGGAGGGGGAGAATGAGAGTGACCAATTTTGGCTTACCCATCCTAGGGGAGGGAAGCAGCCTAGGATCACTATAGTAAGCAGTGTACGACCCTGGTGAGCTTTGTGCTGCATAAATAGTGAACTGCTTAGTTAGAGGTTTTGCTTGCATCAAAGCTTGCATTCTTTACTGGAAAAGGTCACCCAGACACTGTAACAGACTGCTGTGAGGGAAATATTAGTTTTTCCCCCTTATATTGCTGTCTTGTATTTGTGTTGCCTTATTGCCTTCTTCTATTTTATATACTGTAGTATATTTTCATTACATTGTGTTTTAATTGCATTTTCATTTCTACTGCATATTTAAACTAGGAAAGAAACCTAAGCTGTGTGTCTTGTGAGTCACGCAGAAATTAGATTTTCTTCACTCTCCAACCCTGGTCTTATTGTGTTCTTAAACACAATGTCTCTCTAGCTGCCCAATCATTATCTTAATTTGGCCACATAATTCCTTCCCTCTCCTCTTTTATTGCCTATTGTCAGTAAGCACAAAGTTGTATTTTGTGAAATCACCCCCCCTTAAGCTATAATTTGCCCTCCCACTATATTCCCTAGTGCCAGAATACTGAGTGCCCACCCCAATCCAGTCCATCTTGCCCTTTTAAAAATGAATGTTTCTCCCCTTACACTGCAAAAGCTCAGGTTACCCCCTCTTTATTATCTTCCTAACTGCTTTGTGTGCACTGCAACTCTTAGGATATTAACACAATTTTTCCATCTTACCTTTAAAATCTCCAACATCGTGTCTGAGACCACTAATAATTGAAGAACCCAGATTCTGCCTCTCAGCAGTCATCTTGGGATTAGTGCTTTTGTTTTTCTCATACTGAAAGAAGGAGCACAGGGACATTATTTATTGGAGACTGTTGATCACCAGAAAGCCTGATAACTTCTTCATAGGAGCCAGCTTGGAATTTGTGCTACTGTTTTGCTCTTGGTGAGAGAAGGAGCAGAGAGTCATTGATTCTTGACTGTCCCTTATCGGATAGTGAGTGTCTGTGTGGAATATTTCTAATTGATCTGGTTGCAATTCAAGGCACCTACCAGGAAAAGACTACAACACACCTACAGACCCTTGCATTGTCTGGGATAAGACTGGTAGTCAACAAAGAGCCTGTGGACAGATTCACATCTTGGTATTAGTTCTACTGTTTTGCTTCTGGTGAGAGAAGAAGCAAAGGGATGTTGAACCCAAGCAGAGTGAAGTGTTGGTGAGCTCAACCCTAGTTGTACCCATTTAGGTGAGTCCCCACTATTAATCATTCTTGACAAATCTAATTCTTTCTTTTCAGTAAGTGCTGCTTGATTAGCTACTATCTAACTTAACTTCACGGTATGTCCCTAAAATCTTCATCCATAAATCATCAGGGTCTACTGCAGTAGTTCCTCTCAAGTGTTTGGCAGTGCCATGTACTGATGCAGGCACCTTGAGGTGACACTTTCCCAGTAAAAGTACCCTTGAAATTTCACCAGTACCTAGTTACACACAGAGCAACTAGTTTGTAGTGACAAGCACTGACCCCAGAGTTGTGAAGCAGATACCCGTGACTCTGTATTTCCCAGGTAACAGTCTAATCAATATAAATGGGCCTGTTGCCTCAGATATAAATTTTTCTACTTTATATTTTATTAGTTTGGTGGATATGAACATGTAGAAATTGTCTCATGTTTACTGATAACCAGCTAAGTCTCAAACAAACTGATAAAAATATGTGAGAGATGTATTTACACAATGTCACTGGAGGCAAGGCTCTCACATAAAAGCACTCGTAATGTCAATTAATTTGTCAGAAGTACACACACCACACCCATCACACATAGTTCAAAGCAGACACATAGACATCATAGACTGAGGCACGTAAATGTAATCTTTCTAAACCCTAAAGATCTCCTAGAAGAAGCACTCCTAATAAATACCCTCAGCAGCCCTGAATGTACTATTTCAAAACAACACCACATCAACACATATAGCCACATGTCATAGAGCCTGTACGTCTAAGCCCATAAGCCATGCCACTGCATTTCCCAACATTCTGGTCACTGGAGATGCCATTGTGAGGCATATTGATGTCCCTCTCCTCAGGATGAGTAAGGAGAAACTCACATTCAGTTGTTTACCTGGGACCAGGATCTACCAAATTACACATACACTCAGGACACTGAATCTTAAGTACCAGTATGACTTAGTCATAGTCCATGTGGGTATAAATTACCTGCGATGCACTCCTCTAGACTATATGAAGAGAGACCTTGATGCGAGAAAGGTAAACCACAAATCTGTCCCAGGGGTTCCACCTGTGTCCCTCATTGACAGGGGCAACAGGTGCTGACTGCGGTTTCTTTTTTGGGGATACTTGCTTGGCTAGGCTAGTAAGGGCCCCAGGGCCTATAGCCTAGTAACCTCATATGACCCTATGACATGACAGAGATCTCAGAATGTGTCCAAGGCTGGTATGACCCTGGCACTGAGCAGCTTTCTACCTTCTCCAAGGATGATACCACAATATGAACAGAAGATGAGCGACTTTAATAATTAGATTAGTTTCTGGTGTTATTCTAAGGGGGTGCAGTATTTGTCAGTATGAAAGGTGACAGTCAACTGCCCATGCTGCTTTGACAAGGATGGTCTGCAAGTCTCCTCTCTAGGCTTTCAAATATTAGCTAAACCATTGTCCTCCCCATAGTGCTTTTTTCAGGGAATGCCAACCTGACAATCCTTCTGACAATGCAAATCAAAACCTAGAAAATCTGAAGGTGTTGCTTCTCAGCAGACAACCCTCTCCAGTAAGAAACTTCACTCCTTACAAGCTCTCCTCACCCTACTGCTGACATCTGTGTAGTCACTGAGGCATGGTTTAAAGCCATGGAGAGCAATGCTTTCCACACATTTAGACCAGCTGCTATATAAGCAGGGTTTAAAGGTGGAGGTGTCTTGATTTACATAAAAAAATGGGACAATGCACTTGAGCTTCCCCCTTTCCAAATCACCATTGGCAAAATACCACAAAACTTTCTTGCAAGTTATAGGTGTCCTTCTATGACACAGGAAACCCATACCATGTATTTAAGTTTCCTAAAGACTCTCACACTGCAATCCAATACCATATTTATGGGTGACTTAAATAATCACACTAAGTGGGAAAAATATATATTACAAAACATGCAAGTGCAGAGATTCATGGACTTTGTAAAAATAAACTCCTTGGACAAGATTGTCAATATGCTGATCAGGAGTGAAAACATACTGGATCTGGTCTTCAGTAATATGGGAGAACACTGCACACTGCCTAATGCAATGTCGTCTCTGGTAAGATCAGGCCACAAAACATTCTCCTGTGAAGAAAAGTAAAACCTGGAACCGAAGCATAAACTGGAATGTTCAGGAACTACTCTAAGGCTTAAACTTCCTACCATTAAATGTAATATGACAAAATTTTAAGCCACTCTATACTCTAAGAACACTGCTGCCTACATGGAATGGTTCACTGAAACCCTATACAAGCATGTTAATAGCTGAAAAGAGGCAGCTGTACCCACCAGAATGAGTGCTGAAATAATGCAGAAAACAAGCCACCATGGTGGAATCACAATATCAGCAGGCTGTATAACAGGAGGAAGAAAATCATGGCAAAATTAGGAGATGCAGCACCCAGCAGGATAAAAGTACTCATCAAACTAAACAAACAATTCAGATGGCAAATAAAGTTTATCAAAGCCAAATTTGAGGTAAATCTGGCTTCCCAGGCCAAGGACAATCACAAGGCATTCTTTAGTTTTGTTCACAACCTCAAAGTCAATACATAATTATGTGCTGGGCTCATTGTTAGTAGAACCACCTAAACTGAACCAGAAGATGTACTAAACTTACTGGCAGACAAATTCATCTCCAACTTTACCCCACTCTCCTCCCTAGCCTTCCCTCAGGAAATACCATCAAGTATAATTCTCCAACTATCATTAAGGAACAGGTCATCAAAGTTCTCTAAGGCCAAGAACACTGCATCAATGGACCCTGACAATATCATAGGCTGCCTTCTGTGACTCTTCTTGTGTACATTAAGAAGACATCAAGGCTTGGGTGTTCATTTAAGTAGTTTATTGTATACAAAAACATCAGGATGAATGGCAGGAACATTAAACTTAAACAGACTATCTAACTAACTAACTGACTACATACTTGCATGCTCTCACTCTGGCTGCTCACTCAAAATGGCACTCTTGCTTGCACGTGCTCAGTACTTATATGCATGCGCCCACTGACTGAAATGCTTCTTAAAGGTACATCACGCACTCTGATCTACACCATCTAAATCACATGAAACCTGACTTATCAAGCCTCTGCAATCACTTTTTAACCATAGCCTCCAAGCAGGCTTCGTACTTCATGAATGAAGAATGGCAACAGTCATCTCCCTGCACAAAGACAGGACATCTATGAACCCTGGAAACTACAGACGCATAAGAATTTCTAGTCTCATATGCAAAACCATGGATAGCATTATCATGGAAATGATCAAAAATAACAAAGGAAGCCTCCAGACGTTGGACCCAACCCAGTTTGGTTTCATCAAGGGCAAGTCATGCATACTCAACCTCATGGGCTTTTTGAGAAAGTTACAAAAGCAATGGATGAGGATTAGGGCAAAATTGTACACGCTATCTACTGCAACCTGACCAAGGCATTTGACACCATACCCCATTCAGGCATTATTGACAAACTCAAGTGGTTACGTATAAATCTTTACATCAGCCAGAGGATAGCCAGCTCACAAATAGGACCCAAGAAGTTAGAATTTGGGAGTCCACCTCTGCAGAATGGCCAGTCTCCTGTGTCCCAGGACCACTCCTTTTTGGTATCTACCTCTCTGAAGCCAAAGCCAACATTAGGGGTCGCTGGCTGAACAAATTTACAGATGATTGCAAATTAGGAACAGTCATATAATCCCCCACCAACATTAATGTTTTCCAAGAAGGGCTGGCACAAACAAATAATTGGTATCAGAGCCATGGACTAAAACTAAATGCCAAGAAATGCATAATAGTATACTTTGGGAAGTTAGCCACCCCTCATAATTACATATTGAGAACACACACCTAAAAGCCAACGTAGACACATGTCTATGGTAATGAGGAAATTATTTTATGTTGCACAATTATAAACAAAGGTATGGCATCTAGGTTCAAGAAAGTCATTATTCCACTGTATTTGGCATTTGTCAAACCTGTCATTGAGTACAATGCCCCCTTTGCTATGTACCTAACTGGGCGCATCCAGCAATTGGAACATACACAGAGGTTCCTCACTGAATGAGTACAGGGTGCAAATAACATGTCCAATGCAGAGGAGATCTATGCCTGGCTTACAAGGGATCTTCAGATCACACTGATCACACTCTGATGGAACTCCTGCAGATTTGCAAAACAAACAGCACCCGAATTACCAATTCTAAAGACTTAAACCTTCCTGTTATTTAAATAGGACCTGCTGGAGAGACAGATATGTATCCCAGAGACTATTCCTTCTCTGGAACATCCATGTGAAGTAGAGTTCCACTTTAACCCAATTCAATTAACTTGAACAAATGGATGGGGAACCAGAAATTCACCCCTAGTTTGACACCTATGTCTGTAATGGACACAGGCAGCCTGTAAATGTTTCATCTTCCAAGCCCCTGCTTACACTGCCAAGGGTACCAGAACTTGTTAGAGATTGGAGATGCATGGCTTGGCTTAAAAAGACTCCAGTGGTCACTGGCAGCAATGAACATAAAGGAAAGTAATCACAGAGGTGGCAAGGCTGTTGCAAAGGTGTTGCAATTAGGGTACACTCCCCAGCAGTATGACATTGCACCAATGCTCTCAGTCATAGGTTCATAGGTTCATAGGTTGATACTAGGCTATCTGCCCTAGGGCATTTATAAGCCTAGCCAGAGTGTGTTTGGCTTTCACCACCCTTTTAGATTAGTTGACTGTGCCTCTGTATAGTAGATCACAGAAGGTAGCCCTTTTAAGGTTAGTTTACTGTACCTCTGTCAAGCAGGGACACAGAAGAGATCCCAGGGGTAAACTTACGATCTCCCATCCACTCGTCAAGATTTCTCTTGAAGAGGAGGGGCTCTGCCTAACATGGATTGGGATTTTGTTCCAGAGTGAGGTGGCTAACTTCCCAAAGTATACTATTATGCAGTCTCCTCATTGGCCCTAGACATGGGTCAGGTTGAGCCTGAGGGAAGCTAAATTGGGTCTAGTAGGCCCAGTGAATAAGGACAGGAGCTGGTGACCTCTGGTGGTCAGATGGCAGATGCAGAGAGGAAAAGAATTGTAGCCCATCACCTTCACTTTAAAGAAAATAGGATGTAAGTCTTCCTTGCGTTGCTCATACACCTTGCAAGTAGCAATCACTACTGGATAAAATGAGTTTAAAGACCTCAGTAACTTCATCCTTCAGTGAAATAGTTCCATAGCTATAATGCACTAGTTTGGCTTTGAACATAATTAGGATGAAAATGGAACCCTGTACTTCCAATGAAACCTTCTTGAATTTGACTAAATACTCTTGGGATATCACAGTGATGTGGCTTCATCCAGCAGTACAGTACCTTTTAGAAAGATTGTAATTGTACTTTAATTGTCTAAATATGTGTCAGGTCATGACTCCATATCTCTCCTGATAGCATATGCATGATCTATGCTATAGCCTATTGTAGAGCTTGCAAAATGGCATAATTGTTAAGTTTATAATGCTCTCCCCTGTGGTTTTGTTTTGGTGAATTAACTTGCTATATTAAGAGATGTTAGTTCATAGGATCATAGGAACTATATAGAATGATGGCACCCATTTCTTCATCACACAAGTCTGTGATGAGGCCACACAGCTGCATGATTTTGATCAACCCACCTGTTGGCATATAACAGTACTTGCATTTGTTCGGGTGCAAAGAGTATTTTGATGTTTTGAACAATACATAGGTTCATAAGTTCATAGGTAGGTACTAGGCTATTGGCCCTAGGGCCTATACAAGACTAGCAAAAAAGGTACCCTAGCTTTCACTACCCAAGAAAATGATTTTCCTGTGCCCCTGTCAAGCAAAGCCACAGAAGTGATCCCTGGAGTTAATTTCCTATTTCCCATCCAATATCAAGATTTTTCTTAAAGAGTGCTAATGAGGAGCTCTGTTTGACATAGATAGGTCGTCTGTTCCATTGTATGGGAAGACCCTGGGACAGGAATCTATCCCAAAAAATACAACCAACAAAGGAAGCAATCAAAAGGTGAGATGAAGAGAAATAACTTTAATCCATGTTATACATCCGTCCTGGTACCTCGGCAATTCGCCTTCAATGGAACAAATATTCAAATATGCACATTCTCTTTTATATACTCATCAATTAAACAATCAGTCAATTCATTAACTTATTAACCCTATAAGCACTTTAACATATCATCTAACATTCATTTAATATTGTATATAAAAATTCAATTAATACAAATCCTACTTATAGAAAAACTAACTGAAAAAACATGTTAATAATATAATATAATAATTCATGTTACTTTTCAACTTACAAATATTATACATTTTTCATTTCCAAAAATACTACTTATTACTAAATAAATTTAAATAAATATGTATAAATATATATAACGTTGAAACGCACATTTAGAAATAAATAATTAAATACACTCAAATTTCATTATGATTCAAAGATTCCAGCACACCCATATTTCATATTCATCCACTATTTAAATTCATCCCAACGGGAAATAATGTATGGTACCCCATAATCATTCTATGCTCTAACCTATTTAATGCAGTCTTAAAATTTCCTGTACAAAAATGAGGTCTAGCTAATACACTAAATACAAAACCTTCAGTACTACCATTATGCATATTAATGAAATGAGTGGCTACTGGACTTTCCATATTTCTCCTCCTGATGTCCCCCAAATTATCCAAAATGCGCACCTTAACCTTCTTGGTAGTCTGGCCAATGTACCATAGCGGCGTGATACAATCACACCCCAAAATGTACACCACCCCTGATGACATACAATCAAACCTTTCAAATGCCAAATATTTCCTCCCATTTATTTTCATCCCGTGCATGTTTTTTATCTTGTCACAAATCAAACAACGACCACAGCAATACATGCCAACATTTATGTTGGTCGAAAACTCAAGTTTCCTGTTTAACATCTCTGTTAAATTGTGATACCTATTGTAAGAGAAGGTAATGTGCTTCGGAAAAAGATAACCAACAGTTAAATCTTCGCACACAACATGCCACAATTCTCTAATAATTTTTTCAACCATATTAGAAAAACCTGAGAATCTGGATACAAAAAATATCTTTTCTTGTGTAGACGTAGTCACAGAATGACTACAACTGTTGTAATATATACTCCTCCCTAATGTACGAATTCTACACAATCTCTTCTATCTATCCCTCCAGCATGTTGTTTATTGTGGTGACAAGGTTTAGGACCCTAGAGCGTGTAGCTCGGAGGGATTGGAATTTCATTAAGTGGAGCATGTCCAGCACCTCTGGGTTTGACATAGCTTTGTATGTTAGGCAGAGATCGCCTCTGAGTAGGTGATATGCGACAGAGTAACGCTGAGGTTTTTTGCAATGCTCTGTGTAGGGCATCTGTTTGAGGCCAATAATCCTCTTTGTGAGGTATTTCTGTGGTCTTTCCAGTTGTTGTAGATGTCTTGTGAGGTACATACCAAAAGGGGCATTGTACTCTATAATGGGTCTAATGAGTGATGAGTAGAGGGGAACAATTACCTATTTTTTTCTGGATGAGAAACCTTTTGTGATGAGGTGTGCTACATAGAAGGATTTCCTGACAACTGCGGTGATGTGATTATCAAAGGAGAGACTACTGTCCACCTGTGTCCCAAGGTCTCTTATCACACTTTCGATGTTAAGTAGACTATCACCTATGTGGTAGTTCATGGGTACAGAGTTTTTACCAAAGGGGATGACAATGCACTTTTTGGCATTGAACTTGAGGTCATGGCTTAGACACCAGGCATCTGTCTCAGTGAGGCCCTTTTGTAGGATGTCCATATCGTTAGGAGTTTCGATTATGGCTCCTAGTTTGCAGTCATCTGCGAACTTAGCCAAAGACCTTCTGTGTTAGCCTGTACCTCAGAGAAGTAGATACCAAACAGGAGAGGAACCCGGACTGAACCCTGTGGTACTCCACTTGTCACTGGTCTGAAGTCTGATTTGGAGTCTGCTACTTTCACAGTGTGGATTCTGTCAGTAAGCCAGTTGGCAACCCATCTTGTGACATAGGGATTTATACCTAGTTTAGTGAGTTTATCTATAATTCCAGAGTGGGGAATGGTGTTGAATGCCTTAGCGAGATCTAGATAGGCTGTGTGAACCACCTTACCCTCATCTATGGCTTTGGTGACTGCTTCAATGAAGTCTATCGGGTTTAGGAGACATGATCTGCCTTTTACAAACCCGAACTGTGTGGGGTCCAGAGTTTGGAGATCTCCAATGTCTTTGTTTATGAGTTCCACGATGATATGATCTATGGCCTTGCAGACCAGGCTCATCAGGCTAATGGGGTGGTAGTTCACGAGGTCTGTTGTGGCTCCCCCTTTGTGGAGTGGGAAAACCATCATGATGCGCCATTCAATGGGCACAAAGCCTGAGGTGAGGCTATGACTGAACATGGTACTTAGGTGGGGTGCCAATTCATTCTGTAGTTCATGTAGAAGGCAGCCTGGGATGTTGTCAGGTCCCATGGATCTTGGTTCTTGGCTTTGGAGAGTGAAGTTTTTACCTGTGCAATTGTGATTACAGGAACTTTGCATTTTTCCGGTATAGAGATGGGCCCTTAAGGGGGTGAGAGGGGGGTAAAGTTAGCACTGAACCTATCTGCCAGGATGTTGGCAATATCAGCTGGTTCTGTATATTTAGTGCCATTGTGCTGTAACTCAGAGCAGATCTGAGTGTTGCCATTGAGATTCTTGACATAGCTATAGAATGCTTTGTGGTTGTCTTTAGAATCAGTGGCGATTTTGTTTTCATAACTAGCTTTGGAGGATTTTATAAGGGATCTCAGCTTCTTACTGAGGCTGACCAGGGAGTTCCTCCAATCATGGAATTTTACTCTTTTTTGCAACAGTTTCTTTCTTCTGTTGTAGAGTTTGTTAATGGCAGAAGACCACCACATTGGCTTCCTTTTTTTGGAGGATAGCATCTTGGTTCTGTTAGGGATAGCATGATCCATGTACTCATGTAAGTGCTTATAAAGTGCATTTATGTAGGATTCAGCAGTCATACCTCTATTGTCTGCTTGGGTGTTGTGAAGTTTGCCACTTCTGTCTTTAAGAAGTGTAAAGTTGGCTTTGGAGACATTTTTTACGGTTGTTTCCCTAATGGGGGGTGTGGATGTTTAGGGTGATTAGCTTGTGGTCGGATCTGACCAATGAGGAATTGACCTCTGGTGTCGAACACCGGTCACCCATGTTGGTGATGACCAGGTCTAGGATATTGCTGCCCCTGGTGGGGGTGTGGATAAGTTGATCCAAGGCGTTTGGTGAATTGATGAAGTCCAGAAAACATTGAGCAAAAGTGTTGGTACTTGAGTAGTTTTCCCAGTTAATGGTGGGGTAGTTGAAATCACTCATTATTAGGGTGTTGGGTTGTACCCTAATATTTTCCAGTGTATCAAGAAAAGAGGAGTGGGAATCCTGGGGCATGGTGGGGGGTTTGTAGCAAGCTACAATCTGGAATGCGGTTGAACTTGAATAATCTCGGATGCATTATGCTGAACAACTAGCTTGGAGGTGTGGATATCCTTAATGAATATGGACATGCCTCCACCTTTAGTGTTTCGGTCCGGGTTAGGTGGCTGAATGGTGTAGTATGAATTATAGCCTGGTAATGCAGGGGTGCTCTCTGAAGCTTTGAACCAGGTCTCTGTCACTGCACAGATGTTGATGTTCTCCATTTTAAAGAGTGCCTCGAGTGAGTGCATTTTGAGGTTTAGACTTCTAGCATTGGGAAGCATTACCCTCAGATTTTGCTTGCTTGTACCTGTTAGGGTGGTGAATTTGTTATTTGAACCTTGCCTAAAAAAGGCACTATATGGGGTGGCAAGAGCCTTTGCCAATATCCAGAGTCCCAAGGTCGACAGGTGCAGGCCATCTCTGGCAAAGCATCATGGTCTGTCGATCATGTCATCCCAGGCAGACAGATACTGGATTCTCTTAGAATATCACCAGAAGCTTAGCCAATTGTTGAAGTCAATCATTTTGTCCTTGTACTGTGGTATCATTCTGGGTGATGGCAGGATGCTACTCAGGGCTAGGGTCATACCTGCCTGGGCTACAAGATCGGAGAGCTCCTCCATGTCTCTTTTCATGTAGTCCAGGGAGTTACATCTCAGGTCATTCACACCACCATGGACAATGACAGAGTCATATTTGTACTTGTGTGGAAAGACCTGAATGTCTTATATGGTGGATCCTGGCACCCGATAGGCAGCTGACAGTAACTTTCTCCTTGTTTAGCCTGGTGAGTGGAACATCAGTGTGCCTGACTATAGAGTCACCTATGACTAGTGTGTTGGGTACGTTATGCCTTATGGGCGATAGTTGAGTGGCACACTGAGTTTGTGGGCTATGTGTCATTTGGGTTGTGTTGGGGGGGTGGAGGTTGCTTGCATTTCTGCTTTGGAGGTCTCGGTTGTTTGGTCAGATTTTTATTGAGAGGCTCCGTGAATGTAGGTCTGTGCTTTGTGCTTTTATGCGTGTGTTTTGGTGGTGTAGGTTTTGAGGGACTATGTGATGAGTGTGGTGTGGTGCAAGTGTTTACCTTCTCCTCTTGACTGTCTAGTCCAGTCTTTGGTGAAGAGAGCTTTGCTTCCAGTTTGGCTATATAAGTACATCTCTCACAGGTTGTAGTGTTGGGTGGTAGGAGGAGAGGGTTGTCTGTGTACATGAGCCAATTGCTGCATTACCCCAAGATGCCCAGGTTCATCAGGTAGACAGACGAAAACTCCGGGAGCTGACTTTTAGACATGCCTGGATAGGTGCTTATTTATTAAGTACTAAAAACTGTTTTCTTCTAGGCAAGTGAGGAAGGCTGAGTGCTGCAGTAATTTGTAGCTTATTAAGGGCTTACAACGAGTTCTGAAGTAGTACTGAGCTCAAAGAAACAGATTTGAGTGCTAAAACTAAAAAGCTGGCTAGTTGCAAGGGAAAATTTGAACAGCAGACTTTATGGCGCCAGGAATAGTTTAACCCTAGTTAAGCAGGGGGAGGGGCTCATGAGCTTACAGTCTTGGATGCAGCAAATCTGTATTTGGACTAGACTTGTTACAGGAAAGGGGGGAAACAAGCTTAGAATTTTTTTTTCAGTAAAGTGGAAATGGAGAAAGCTGGAATAGAAGTTAATTCAAGGTTAAGAATCTGAGTGGGTTGGCCTTCACAAATGTTCTCTATTAGATTGAATGAACTAATGACACTAGACTGGGAGGAATGTCACAGATCAAATATACAGTATGGGCAGGCAACTGCAAAGCCACCAAGTAGCCCCTGCTATTACCCAATCACTCATACTACAGAAGGTCAGGAAACCCTGTTACTCTCAATAATAATAAAGACAGACTATCAACAGAAAATGGCTGCCAGAAACACAGGAAACTCAACAAACAAAACTACCAGGTCTGGACAACAGCAGGCCTCTATCAAGATTATGCCACCTGAGCAGAACACAGAAGCCTCACTTTAAATGCATAGAAAGAGCACTCACAAAGAGAAAATACAATGCTCAGTATGAAAAAACAGTTTACAATTTAGTAATTAAATAAAAATGCAATTGTAGTAATGCACACTATTACAGCTCCTAGCTGTAGCCACTAAATGAAAGTTTTAAACAGATCAAGGAGCAAGCAGACTCTAGAGAATGCTTTTAACTGCAAACAGTCTAGACTAGAACACAGAAACCTCAAAAAATCAATAACACGGGTAGAGCAATCACAAACAGAAAATACAACTCTCAGTATGAAAAAGCAGTTTACAGTTAAATAATTCAGTAAACATGCAATAAGAATATTGAAACAGTATCTAGCAATGTAAAATACAGTTAAAACAGCATAAAACAGTACATAAATTCAGTGAAACAGTAACAAAAGCTTTATAACAGTACAAAATGTAGTAGATTAACTGTATAGCACAATTATAAGCTTATCAGAAGTGCAATTCAATGAAATAAGTGTAAGAAATAACTTATCCTGCTCTTGGAATCTTAAGGAATTTCTGCTTAGTTTCAGTAATGAATTACCATTCACAGCCTGTGAATTCCATGGCACACTAGTAATTTGGTAATGGCTCACATTGGAATTGAGATATGTGATTTCAGGATCCAAGCTTCTTGTGAGCAAGGTAAAAACTGTTGTTTGTATAACTCCTATCATATGCCTTGAGTTTCATAACATCTTCTACCTTCCACCCATCACCTTAAAGTAGTCCCTCAGGGCTCCATTCTGTTTTCTCTTTCTTTTCTCGCATTTCATTAATAACCTATCACTTGACCTCCTTCACCTTTCTCTCTCTCTCTTACTTTATGCTTATGACATCATCTTATTTCACTCAGATCTGACCTCCTTGACCTTACAGTCAACAACTACAAATGGACTTCCATTCTCCTATCAAATGGCTTAATAAAAAGCTAATGTTGAACACTTCCAAAACTAAACTTATGTTGTTTGGTATCTCCCCTAAATGGCAGAAAATCTCTCAATCACTTATCAGTGCCCATCTTAACAACCCCACTGATCAAGTCATTTCCTTCAAATACCTTGGTATGTGGCTTGACCCCACAATGAACTTGTTCCTTCACTTAACAAAAATATGGAAGAAAAATAATTCGCTTCCATTTT